>NC_134483.1:95984669-96257169 GCF_040206685.1 Ascaphus truei | reverse complement strand
TGTGTTACTGGGTATATTGTCCTGTGATGGGGTTATCCAGTATAGCTAGGATCCCTCATAGGTGGAGGCACTGTCCCCAGAAGGATCAGGTACACCCCAGGCTCCCAGCAGTGAAGGTTCAGGCCTCCTGTGAGCCACAGGTAAAGCACCACACACTCAGTAGCCGCAACATCTCCCATAGGGTGGGGGAAACTGCGCTACACTCGCATTAAATGGGGAATGAATGGAAGGGAAGTAAACATAATGATTCCATTCTATAAACCATTAGAAGACCATACCTTGAATGTGGTGTACAGTTGTGGGCAAGTGCAGAGAATAGGCACCAAATTAAAAAAGGGGATGGAAAATCTGACTTATCAGGAGAGGCTAGCTAATTTAGATTTGTTTATATTACAAAAGAGGTGTCTAAGAGGGGATATGCTAATTTGTACAAATATATTTGGGGACCATACAAGGAGCTTTCAAAATAACTATTCATCCCAAGGGCAGTACAAACTATACTACACAGGGTCATCCCTTAAGATTGGAAAAAAGGAGATTTCACCCCCAATAAAGGAAAGATTTCTTTACAGTATGGGCTGTTAAAATGTGGAATTCATTACCCATGAAGACTGTGATAGTAGATACAATAGAGATCTTCAAAAAAAGATTGGACACCTTTATAGAAAGGAAAGGTATACAGGGATATACCAAATAAGTAAACATGGGAAGGATGTTGATCCAGTGTAACGCTGTGCTCACCACAAACAAGGCGGGACCCCGGGACTGAGGTGGGAATTGGTAGTAACACCACCCACAGCCCCGGGGCACGTCTGGAGAGTGGGTTGGTTGAGGTAGCCGGGTCAGGGTTGGAAAGGTCAGAGTTGTCGAAATACTTAGTCAGATCAGTCAGATCAGTCAGGTCAGATTAGGAGAGGTCCGGATCGTAGAAGGTACTATTAGCCAAGGTCGGGATTGGAGATAATAGAATAGTTGTTGTCTGAGTGCTGAGATTAGGGTTGGAGAGATGCGGAGGGTCACAGGAAAGCTGGGGTCTGTAAGCCAGAGGTGCGGAGTTCAAGGATAAAGCCAGGTCGGTACACAAAAAGCAAGATACAGCAAGACAAGGCAAGACGAGACTGCGAAAGCAAAGGAGAGGTGAAACCCAATGATACTGTACATGGATCTATGCTCAGTCAATTTGCCAGTGGGGCAGCTGAGCATAAGTAAGGGAGAGCGACCAAAGAGCCTCCTGACGCGTGGAGGTGTGTGCAAAATGAGGGCTGTGGTAGGGCAGATTACAGGTGCAGAGAAAGCCTATGAGTGATGAGAAGCAGTCTGCTAGTGCAGAGCGTGTGTCCATGCGCTTGCCGCCCGCACCTGAAGTCCGCGCGGGAAGAGGTTTATTTAGAGAAGGCGCAGGCACGCGCGTGCGCCCATAACATGGTGGTTGCCTGGCATGGCTGGAGGTGGGAGTGGATGGCGCGGAGGATCCTGTGAGGAGAGAGGTGGGTGGGGAGCACGCCGACGGCAGCGTAGCTCCCTAACCCTCACATCCAGGGAGTAATCTGATTATTTGGAGTCAGGAAAGAATTTATTTATCCCCTTATAAGACATCATTGGATGATGTTTTACTGCGTTTTTTTTGTTTACCTTCCTGTGGATCAAAATAATGTAAATATAAATATAGGATAAAGTATCTGTAATCTAAATTTAGCATAGGTTGAACTTGATGGACATGTCTTTTTTAAACCTCATCTACTATGTAACTTTGTAACTATGATGGGTTGGCACTTGGTTTTTCATGCTTTCAGCTGGAAGTGGAGATTCTATGTAAACCGATGCCGATCAGAGTTCCATAGTTGTTCATGGTCAGTCTGACTAGAAATTGACTGGAAATACGAACTATGACCCGAGAGGTGGGGATCCCAATTCACTGCTATTCTATGAGATGGATGGATCATGGAGGCATCCTGAGTAAGCTCGCTCTGGGAGCGCTAGTTAGCTAGGATTCCCCCGTAACCCTTTTTCTGGTGAGTTGGAACTGGGTTACTGTACTGTATTGCTCCCTATTGGCTTAGTTAAAATAAACCTTGTTTTATTTAACCCCTATGCTCTGTCTGGTGATTGCAATCTAGTGCAATAGTCTGGGATCCCGTAACAGCATGTACCATACATGAAAATGAAGGTATTACAATATAGGATGTGAGAGACACATTGGCTTTATAATTGGTGAATTTTAAACTGAATGCAGCAAACTGTTGCAATTTTAAAATATTAAACTGAATCCAACTCAAGACAAAAACATATAGGGGCCTTTACATGAATCAAAAACAAGTAATTCCATGTAACTATTTTGTCATTTATTAGCATCAAAGACAGTACAGGAAACTCTCATTGAATTTGATACATTTGACAATTTTCTTTGTTTTATTAAACGATTCCCTCTATGGCCCAGATACATCAAAATCTGTTAAACTGAAGTTAATATCACACCTGATAAAAAAAAAAAGTGCGTTATCACTGCAATTTTATGTTGATATTCATCATGCTGTGGTAATAATTGTCAGAGTTCGATATTTTGCCCAAATTCATGATGGAGGAATTAACACGACACATTTCTAGCATAGGATTCTGTAATATTTATTATTACAGAAGCCTCTGATTGAAATAACACTAGGTATACTACAGGCACAAAAGGGGGTAATACTATATAAAAAAAACACTACCTAACCTTGATGGCTACCGTAATGGTTAGTAAAGCATTACCATGCACCACTGTAAGCAAGGGGTTAAACCCCTACTCCTCTAACTCTCCGGGAGGTCTAAAAACTCTCCCCGGGGCAACTACTCCCATCACCAACCCCCCTACCTATACCATCCCCAACCATATTGACTTGACCTCTAGTAACTTTGGGACATCCTGCATTAGTTTGGCCATAACATTTGACCCTTGGTCACTTAATATTACCTGGGGAAGTCTAACCCATGAAAACAGCTCCAACAACTTGTTGGCTGCCTGCTTAGCACTTTTTGTCCTCAGAGGGAACACCTCATGGTATCTTGTGGCATAGTTGACTATCACCAGAATAAACCTGTGTCCCTTCGCAGAGGGTTCTAAAGGTCCTACCAGGTCTACCCCAATTCTCTCAAAGGGGACCGAGATAAGCGTAGAGGAACCAAGGGGGTCCATTTTTGTACCTTCTGGCTGGTTAGCTGGCATTCGGGACATGTTTCACCTAATTTGGGGATATCATCATGCATCACTGGCTAATAGAACCGGGACAAAATACAATCAATGGTTTTGTCTCTACCGAGGTGACCACCCCAAGGGAGAGTATGGACTAGGGTAAACACAGCTTTAACAAACACTTTAGGGACCAAGATTTGCCTGGTGACCTTCCCTGTTTCTGTATGCTTGTTCATCCTGTACAGAATATCATTCAACAATTCGAAATGAGGGAGCAACATTACATCTTGGGCACTCAATAGATAGTCAACCAGCCCATCCTCATTTACTCTGGCTCCGTAGTTCCCTTACATATCCACCGGAAGGGCTGTTGATCCTGTCCTGACTTGGTACCCTCTCTGCGATTCCTCCTGCCCTGAAATAGGATCCGCTCTACCTGCCTATATAAAACCCCTTGCTGCTACTCAAGTGCCTGTTTACACTGGTTCCAACTGTACCTGCTACGGTTCCTGTTTTGTTGCTATTGCTGTCTTCCTGTTCTTGAGTCCAGCCCCTGATTCATTCCTGAGTCCTGTTCCTGCCTTTGACACTGTTTGTTACCCCGATGATGCCACTGTGCTGCCTGTCTCGAACCCTGCTTTTGACCCTGACTACAGCATTCTGCTGCCTGCCTTGAACCCTGCTTGTGACCCTGTTTATGCCTTCCCTTTTGCCTCACTTTTCCGGCCACTGGAATCCACTCCTGCGGTAGCTTTCCCTTTGACAGAATAAACAGGCCCTATTAAGGATTTCGCCTGAACAAACCTAACCCTGACTCAGCAAATGGCTTCCATACAACATGTTGTTTCAGGTTGAAAGAAACAACTAGAACATGTTTACACCTGTCTTGGCATTGTAGAAAATCAGCTGCAGGGACTAAACACCCACCCTCTATGATGCAAGATCAGCTGGAGTACATTCACAATTGCCTTGTGCGCAGAAAATTGACTAAATGAGCTGCATACCTCTCAACCCGCTGTGCCTGTTCAACACACTTACGATCTACCCCTTCCAGAAAAGTTCAGGGGGAACTGACACAAATTCCTGGGTTTTCTCAATCAATGCAGACTTCAGTTTCAAATTCAGCCCACTGTCTATAATACTGACAAAACCAAGATTGGATTAATCGTCACTCTGCTCAAAGATGAGACTCTTGCTGGGGTCTCCCCTATACAGGAACATAGTCCCTTAGAAGTTCACTACTAAGGGGCCTGCAGGAATGTATAGAAGCCATGAGCCTGATTTTCGATGACCTAAACTGTTGTGCGACCGCCAAGGGAGTCCTGATCAACCTTTGGCAGGGAAGACGCCCTGCACCAGAGTACGCTGCAGATTTCCGCAGATGGGTTGCTGACACTGACTGCAAGCAGAATAATACAACAACTGCAGCCTGAATTGAAACATTTATGGTATACAGAACATATTATTGGACACAATAACCAATAAAAACAATTCAAAATAATTTCAAAGTACATAGAAATAAATAATGACGGGTGCAATAATCTATGGCAGGCCTGCACAACATACGTTAATTAAATAAATAAAAATGTAAAAAAAAGTTTTAAAAAAAAAGTTAAAAAAAAGTTTTAAAAAATGGCGGCGATTCCACCCCCCCTGGGTTTTGCGGTGCGCGAGTCAGCGGCGGTGCGCAGGGGCAGCAGCATGAGGAGGATGCGGCAGCCGTGAGTATTTTTTTTTTCAATAGCAGGATGCCGGGGGGCGGGGCTTTAGAGTAGAAGGGATTGGTTGGAGGTCATAGCATGCCGGGGGCGGGGCTTAGTACCGAGGAGAGGATGGGCTGTGCTGAGCTAAGGGGTGTGTGTGTGTGTGTGTGTGACGGGCTGCTGCAGGGGGGGGAGTGAAAAACGGGCTGCTGCAGGGAGGGGGGAGTGAAAAACGGGCTGCTGCAGGGTGGGGGTGGGAGTGAAAAATGGGCTGCTGTAGGAGGGGGGTGTAAAACGGGCTGCTGGTGGGGGGGGGCAAACGGGCTGCTGTGGGGTGGGGCAAACGGAGTGGTGTGGTGGGGAGAAGGGATGGGGGAGAAGGGGTGGGGGGAGAAGGGGGAGAGAGAGGAGGCAGAAGGGAGAGAGGAGGCAGAAGGGGGAGAAGGGAGAGAGGGGGGGAAGAAGGGAGAGAGGGAGGGGGCAGAAGGGAGAGAGAGGGGGGAGAAAGGAGAGAGAGGGAGGGGAAAGGAGAGAGGGGGCAGAAGGGAGAGAGAGGGGGGGAGAAGGGAGAGAGGGGACAGAAGGGAGAGAGATGGGGGGGGGGAGAGAGAGGGTGGGTGAAGGGAGAGGGAGGGGGGAGGTATGAGGAGGGGGAGATGGAATGTTTTTTTCTGTATCACAATAAGAAAACAGTTAAGTAAAAGTTGCGCGCTAAAAGATATTTTTTCGTGGTAGGTGCGCTATGGGTTTGGGGGGGGGGGGGGCTGCTCCTTTCATTTGTCCCGGGCCCCATGATTTCTGTTGGCGGCCCTGTGGGTGATGTGAGGTGCAGGGGGGGAGAGGGTAATGGGTGATGTGAGGTGCAGGGGGGAGAGGGTAATGGGTGATGTGAGGTGCAGGGGGGGAGGGTGATGGGTGATGGGAGGTGCAGGGGGGGGATTGAGGTGCATGGGGGGTGATTTGAGGTGCAAGGGGGTGATTTGAGGTGCAAGGGGGGTGATTTGAGGTGCATGGGGGTGATTTGAGGTGCATGGGGGGTGATTTGAGGTACAAGGGGGAGTGATTTGAGGTGCAGGGGGGGTGATTTGAGGTATGGGGGGAGTCATTGGAGGTGCATGGGGGTGATTAGAGGGGCATGGGGGTGATTTGAGGTACAAGGGGGGTGATTTGAGGTACAAGGGGGTGATTTGAGGTGCAAGGGGGGTGATTTGAGGTGCGGGGGGGTCATTGGAGGTGCAAGGGGGGTGATTTGAGGTGCATGGGGGGTGATTTGAGGTGCATGGGGGTGATTTGAGGTACAAGGGTGGGTGATTTGAGGTGCATGTGGGGTGATTTGAGGTGCAAGGGGGGTGATGTGAGGTGCAAGGGGGGAGAGTGATTTGAGGTGCAAGGGGGAGAGGGATGTGAGGTGCAGGGGGGAGAGTGATGTGTGTGCTGTGCAGGGGGGTATTGTGTGTTTGATGTGGAGGGGGAGTATGCTGTGTGTGGGTGAGAGGGAGAGATGGGGAGTATCGCAAAGGTTGATAGTGAGGGATTCTGAGGGAGATATGAGGATGATGATGAAGGGTGCTGGGGGAGATATGAGGATAATGATGAGGGGTGCTGGGGGAGATATGATGATGATGAGGTGCTGGAGGAGAGATGATGATGATGATGATGATGATGATGATGATGATGATGATGATGATGATGATGATGATGATGATGATGATGATTTTACCCGTGCGGCCCAATTTTTTTTTCCTTGGAGCAGTTCGGCCCTTCTCACTTTACGAGTTGTGCAGGCCTGATCTATGGATACAATGCATTCTGCTTGGCACTACACCCAGCGGGTCTGACAAGTCACTGCCATTGATGATTGCACACAGTTGAGATGTGTACCCCATGAGTACAGTGTATTGTTAGATTATGAACTGGGTGAGAATGTTTTATGACTGTAATAGGTTCCTATTTTTACATCATCAGGAGTTGTGAGATTCTCCTGCTTCTCCTTTATTAATATGAATTGTACCTAAAATTGTAAATCACAGGGTCTTTCTTATACCATAATGCCAGATGTGTGTTACAAGTACATGCTCTGATCCATTGATACATTATGAAGAAGATCTAACTGATAAACGTCATCACGTTGATTTATGACAGCAGTCCCTATTTTTAGGCTGTTTTAAATTGTAACACTATTTTCTAAAGGCATTTGGGATAGAATGTCAAATATGTAAGTCGGATGTCAGATTATATACAACTGCATTCAATTGTGTTCACCATTACGCTGTAAGTCATTGCCTACAAGTGTTAGAATAATTAACATATCAAGGTGGATTACATTTTACAATCATCTGGGAGGTATTTAAACCCCAGAGGATCCACCACGGAATCTGAGGAAGCATAGCCATATGCGAAACGCATTGTTACATCGTGGACGTGTTATTTTTGCCTCCTGACGGCCACCGTAGTTCTCACAATCAGCTGTGATACAGCCCTGCCAGCCGGAAGCGGTAGCAGGGATCTTTCTGCGCTGCATTGTTGCTTTTTGTTTTAATAAATGCACAAACATTCTTTTAAACATACCTTCACCGTGTGTACTGTTCCACACTGGGAGACACCATTGGATACTGGGAGAATATACATCTACCTCCCATTGGTTATCCGAGTTGCTGATTAAATGAAGAGAGAGGAACCCTGAGGGATACCAGCTAAAGACACCATTTAGGGCAATGTTGCTCTCACATGGCCGTGGGAGTAATAATATATATATTTTCCATCATACTTGCCCTTGTACCCATTGCAAATTGTTGCACACTGAGTGACATTGCATTATGTATGCTTTTATCTTATCTTTTATTTATATCCGATCTTGCGCTACCCAGTATACTTCTGTAGCCAGGTCCCCGGTTGGTCTTTCCCCTGCCGCGCTCACCTCGCTGTGATCAGGAGCAGGCAAGCCGGTCATGGCTGCTAGCGACGCATTCGAATAGCTGGGGCCGCCATCTTGGAATTGCGCACGCATGCGCAGTGTGTCAGGCGATGTGGAGGCCCTCAGAGAAGTCGTGCATGCGCAGAAGCAAGCGCGAGAACGCCAGCCTATCAGGCAGAGGGATTAGGAGGCAACTACAATTCCCATGAGCCTTCGTTGAGTCACATGACAGTAGATAGCCAATAGGGCTGAAGAGTTCCCTGCTAACAGGATAGGGATGTGAGTCACTGGGATCATGTTGGCAGTCAGGACCAGGAAGAGCTAGGGGTAGGAGGTGAGTGCAGGGGTCTGTGACCCACTGCATTAGGCCAGCAGCCTCTAGGCCTGAGTTAGGCCCTGAGCCACCATATAGGTTGTTGTGCTTCAGGGACAGGCCCCAGGTTAGGGACTCTGCCCTTTAGTATTGCACAGTGATAGTGATAGGGTGGACTGCCCTGACAGAGCACCGTCGAATTGGAACCGGACGTCGCCAGAAGGTCGTCGTCGGATCCTTTGTGAAGATCTTTGAACGCCCATGTGCCATCGCACTGCGCAGGTATTGTTACACACGTGCACCACAAGAGTACTCGCACATAGTGGCAGCGCTGACCACGGGACAAGGGGGGTTATACTGTGGACACAGTGTGGGGGTACACGGTGGTGGGAACGGGGTTACGTTATACTTTACCCCAGTGCTAGTATTGAATATGATATGTATAGAGTATAAGTTATGCGCACAGGTTTAGTAAAGCCAGTCCTATTTTACACAAGTCCTATTGTGATTGTTTCCTGTGAGGTCCTCCTCCCACTCCGTTGGGATCCCTCGCAGGTGGAGGCGCTGCACCATATTCGTAAGTGTGACACCCCAGGGCTCTCTGTGGCAGAGGCTCAGGCTCCTGTGAGCCGACAGGTGACAACAGCATTAGTAGTTACTGTATTTCTAAGGGAAACCGGGCTACATTTGGAGGTGCTGCTGAGTTCAGACCTGGGGTGCCCAAGTTATTGCAAACCAATCGTTTAGTATAAATCATGGTACTACCGTCACGCCAGAGTGTGGGCGAGTGGGCTAGGGAGAAGAACACGTCTCCTCGACGTGTGGTCGCAATGAGTCATGTTCCTATTGCCCTGCGACGAGAGACATTGCAGGATGCCCTGAGACAATTGCCCGGGTTTTAAAAAGTTTGCGTAACAGACATTAAAGATAATGATGACCCTCAGTGGAACACCCTTCTGGTGGATTGTTGCAGAGATGTTGCTACCTTGGGACTTCCGGTCCCACAGTTTGTACAACTTCCTAAAGCTCCGCCGGGCGAAAGTCCTCTCACCTACCCTCTCGAGGAGTGCCAGCTTGAGGTATGTAAAGAGGAGTGCCGGAGGCTTCTATCTACATCACCCCCCGGAGAGTGAGGCAGGGAGTCATCTGTCGGAAGCCAGCTGCCACAGTTCCTGCGCCACCCATGACGCCCGGTTGATCAGAGAACTGTTGCAGGCACTTACTGAAAAGATAGCCCAGATGTCTGCCCCGCCACCACTAGCACCACTAGTGGAAGCCGTAACTATGGCGTCTCACTCCCAGAATTACCGGAAACTGAAGGCGTTCTCTGGGGTCCTGCCCACGCCCCAAGGTGAAGAAGGAATAGAGGCCTGGAGGGAACATACTGCTGCGACACACTTTATTCGAGCAAATACCCAGTATGTACCTGGCAGATACCTGGAATGCGCCGCTCCTCACCTCTGACAAGCCCCGTTGCATTTGCCTTCACAGCCATGGTTCATGCCTGGCTGACGGGCGGCTGATCTGTTAAATGATAATGATTAGGATTTAATAGGCTGCAATGCTTCGCGTGTCTACCAGATGGCATAAATTCATGAATTGTAATGCAGTATATATATATATACTGTGCAGTATTGCAGCCAGCGGGAATAAAATGCTTCAATCCCTGCCTGGAAAATAACGCAATGCACTCGGGCAGAAAACAGTCACAAACCTCAATACACCCGAGTATACCCGAATTCGTGGGACTAGCCGAGCTCGAATAAAGTGTGTCGCCAGTGTACGATGACCGTGATGGAAGAATGGCCCTGTACGGATGCGGTCAAGCGACATGCGTCATAGAATGTCTCAGATTTCCCGCGTCTACCCTTGCCAGCACCCACCGGGATCAACACCCCGATCTAACGCCTAGGATGTTGGTGGAATTCCTGACCGAAGTCTACGGGTTACAGGAAGATGAAGGAGCGATTCGGACCAAGTACTACAACCTCTTCCAGAGGGAAGGAGAAGAACTATCGGCTTTCATTCACCGCCTTCAATTACTCCTCAGAACTATGCTCCACCGCAAACTGATCACAGCTTGCCAGATGGATAAATACCTACATAAGCAGTACCTAAGGGGCTCGAGACCGAATCACTCCATAGCTAACATGATTCGCGATAACCTTATGCGAGGGGAACCTCCCACGTTCACCGAGTTATTACAAGTGAAGATACATGAAGCCCATGCTCTACTGCACTCCCCTCTCGAAAGCAAAGGGGGCCTCTACCCCGAAGAACAGGGGGCATAGCGAGAAGAAAGACGACTCCACCCCTGTACCTAAGGTCGACGATTCAAAACCTTCTGGTGGGTCGCCCCCACCTTGGGACCTCGCTTGCTATCTGTGCAGCAGGAAGGGTCACCTGTCCTATGAGTGCAGAATGGGAAAGCCCAGGAATAGGAGTCCTTCGCCTAAGAAATCGAACTTTGGTGTGATGGTATGTGGGGTCCATACGGCCGACAACCTGACTCTGTCGGAAGAAACCGGGTTGCCTCCTACCAATGAATCTGGAGACATGAGCACAGAAGTCGAAAATTCTCCCATGGATGCGTGTGGTGGCGTAGGCCCAGTGGCCCTCATACGAGTGTTCGTGGATGGCATCTACGCCTCGGCCTTATTGGACACTGGATACCAGGTGACCATTATTTATCGGAGTTTTTACAACCAGCATCTGCAGAAGCGGCCGTTGAAATCAGCAGAACATATGAAAGTGAGGGCTGAGTGGGGAAGATTATCCCATTGATGGAATTGTGACCGTCAGTCTAGAAATCATGCAGTTGAATACGGGAAAATCACACCCTATGGAAGTGCAGGCCTTGATATGTCCGGAGCCCCAGGATTTCCCCAAATACCCGATCATCCTGGGAACTAATGCGGATATTGGGCGTGCAGTCATTCGGGCCTATTTACAAGAGACTCATGAATTGCCTATGTCTAGTTTACATCTTCAACTCGTACAAGAGGAACAGGGACATGCCACAGCCGGGGACGACAGCTATGGACTCCTTTTCAATGGACGGCCCGGGCTGACTGAAATTCCACCAGGGGGAGTGCAGTGACTGGCCGCCAGGTGCTCTTATCCGGATCGTGAGGAAACTGACCATCTCTTTTCCTTGGAAAGTACACCAGAAGAAGATGCTCAGAGGGGCTACAAGATAATACCTGAACTACGGGACTGGACGTCCTCGGTGCCACGTCGGACTAATGTGTACGTTCAGAACCTTTCCCCCTTTATCATGGCCATCGATGTAGGACAGAAGTTGGGCAAATATATCCCGTCAAACCTGTGGACAGCCTGTCCCACTCACACGCGGCCGCGGCCAGCGAACAATCTACAGACTTGAAGTTTGACTTTGGACAGTCGACACTGCTGGCAGAATGGAAGGACCGGCTGGCCACAAAGTTGGAACGGCGATGGGCCGTGTTCTCCACGAGCGAGATGGATGTGGGGTGCAGTCGCAGTGCCCAGCATACCATCAAACTAAGCGAAGCCACGCCCTTCCGAGAGAGGTCTTGCCGCATCGCCCCTAGGGATGTGGACGATGTACGGAATGTGATACATGAGATAGAGGAAGCGGGAATTGTGACTGAGTCACGAAGCCCTTACGCCTTGCCTATTGTCGTGGTGAGGAAAAAGAATGGTGCCGTGAGGCTGTGCGTCGATTATCGCACACTGAACAATCGTACCGTGCCGGATCAGTATACCCTTCCTCGCATAGAAGAGATCCTCAATGCCTTGAATGGGAGCCAGTGGTTCAGTGTGCTCGACTTAAGATCCAGGTATTATCAAGTGCCCATGAGTAAGGAAGATCAGGAAAAGACTGCGTTCATCTGCCCACTAGGCTTTTACCAGTTTACGTGCATGCCTCAAGGCATCTGTGGAGCCCCAGCCACCTTTCAACGCCTCATGGAAAAAACGATAGCTGACATGAGCCCTCGAGAGTGTCTGGTGTATCTCGATGATATTATTGTATTCGGGAGAACCTTGGAGGAACATGAGGCTAGACTATTGAAGGTGCTGGACCGCCTGGAAACAGAAGGACTAAAGTTATCACTGGACAAGTGCCGGTTCTGCCAAACCTCGGTGACCTATGTGGGACAAAAAGTGTCAGCTGATGGGATTGCCACTGATTTGGCTAAGGTAGAGGCGGTCGTGAATTGGCCTCGCCCCAAAAATGTTATGGAGCTGCGCTCATTCTTGGGGTTCTGCGGGTATTACCGTCGGTTTGTGGAAGGTTATTCCCACCGGGACAAGCCTCTCAATAGTCTCCTGAAAATATACCCCGAAGAGACTGGGCGTAGAGCTACTTCAGCCCAGCAGGCCTTTGGAGAGAAATGGACTCCAGAGTGTGAACAGGCCTTCCTGAAATTGAAGAGAAGCCTGACGGCCGCACCGGTCCTCGCCTATGTGGACCCAGAACAGCCCTATGTGTTGCACGTGGATACTAGCCTCAATGGTCTGCGTGCAGTGCTGCATCAGAAACATCCGGGAGGGCTCAGAACCTTAGCCTATGTCAGCCGCAGTCTGACACCCAGTGAGCAAAACTACCCGGTGCACAAGATAGAGTTTTTGGCTCTCAAGTGGGCCGTCATGGATAAGCTCCATGATTACCTCTATGGAGTTGTCTTTGAAGTGCGGACCGACAATAACCCTCTTACTTACATCATGATCTCGGCCACGCTGGATGTGACTGGACATCGGTGGCTAGCCGCTCTGTCAAATTACCAATTTACCTTGAAGGACAAGCCCAGACCCCTGAACATTGGGGCAGACGCCTTGTCTAGACGACCTGGCCTAAGTATCACTCCGGACGATGATCAATGGGAAGAAATTCCAGGGTGGGGGTTGCGCGCTATGTGCTGCACGGCGGCCATCATTCACAATCAAGTGGCCTTCTCAGAACTCCGAGTAGCTTACTATCTCGGCTGCCAGTCTAAAGCCATTCCTGCCACTTACTGTGACCCCAGCGGAATGCACCTTACTCCAGATAAGATTGTTTCCTGGAAAGATATGGTGTTATATCAGAGGCTGGACCCTGTAGCCGGCGTTATACGCAATTCTATTCAGAAAAAAACAGCCGTCACTGATGAAGAATGCGTCTAGTGATGTGGTTGAGGTACTCATGAGGGAAGCCGACAAGTTCGAAATGGAAGCAGGATTGCTCTATAGAGTGGTGAAATACCATAACCACCCAGAAAGGTGACAACTGGTTCTACCCAGGAACCTACAGTATCTGGTCCTGAAAGCACTACATGATGAGCATGGCCATCTTGGGTCGATAAGACATTTGGACTGGTGAGGGATCGTTTTTTCTGGACAAAAATGCGGGAAGCAGTAGAACGGCATTGTCAACGGTGCACCCGGTGCATTTGTCGCAAAACTCTTCCGACGCGAGCGGCGCCTATGGCTCATCTGAAGAGCACAGGCCCTATGGACTTAGTATGTATGGACTTCCTGTGTATTGAGCCTGACTCGTGGGGAATAAGCAACGTATTGGTCATCACTGACCATTATACTCGCTACGCGTTCCCCACCAAAACCAGAAAGCCATTACAGTGGCCAAGACTCTATGGGAAAAGTACTTTATGCATTACGGCCTCCCTAATAGACTGCATTCAGATCAAGGTCGAGACTTTGAGAGTAGCTTAATCCGAGAACTACTAAAAATACTGAATATCACTAAGTCCCGCACCACACCATACCACCCCGAGGGTGATGCGCTGCCAGAACGATTTAATCGAACATTGTTGGATATGCTGGGTACCTTAACCGGAGTGCAGAAGTCTGAATGGAGTCGACATGTAGAGACACTAGTACATGCGTACAACTGCACTCGCCATGAGTCCACCGGGTTCTCTCCTTATTTCCTCATGTTCGGGCAAGAAGCTCGATTGCCCGTGGATATACGTCTACAAGTATCCACCGATGGTATCCACAATACTAGCCATTTCCAATATGTACGAAGGCTTCAAGAAATTTTGCAACAGGCGTATCAACAGGCCGAAAAGTCTGTTGAAAAACTGAATGCGGGTAACAAAAGACGCTATGATCACAAGGTCAAACATAAAGAGATTCTGCCGGGAGACGTTGTACTACTCCGCAACTTGGGGGTCCCTGGAAAGCATAAACTAGCTGACTGTTGGCGGGATGGTGTCTATGAAATTGAGTCTCAAATGCCTGGCCTCCCGGTCTACCGCATTAGAGATTCTGACGGCCGGGTAAAGGTATGGCACTGAAATCATCTACTTCCCATCCCACAATTGGAAGTGGATGAGCCTGAACTATTAGCTACTCCTCTGCCAGGTGAACCAAGCTCTTCAGAGGGTGAACAAGAGACTATGGCAGATACCACCTCTGACGATCCTGTGGAGGGAACCTCTCAAAGGAGCCCTCGTCCAAAGCGGGCATCTCCCGGAGGAGCTACGGGTAAAGGGCCCAGTGAACAAGCACCTAGAAGGGTGGCTCCCGTGAGTCAGCCTCTGGATCCTCAAAACCCATGCTTTGTACCTAACCGACACTTTTCAGAGACACTATGCCCCTCAAGGGAAGAGGCTGAGCCCCAGGACTGTGATAGTTACTCTCCAGAGGGAGTAACCGAAGAACAGCTCCGTCGGAGCCAAAGAGTTGACCAGCCTCCAATGAGGATGACCTATGATCAAATTGGGGCACCCCATTATGAGGCTCAGCAGTGGGCTCGCAATAAGGTGAAATCCATCATAGTGATGTTCAGTGAAATGTACAATCTGATATAGAGCTGATATGACGTGATAAGTTGTATGATTGATACTGCATCTTTATTATATAACTTATGTGTATAGTTATATGGTTTGTTGCGACGTTGGTTTTCCACCAGGGGGAGAATGTAGCCAGGTCCCCGGTTGGTCTTTCCCCTGCCGCGCTCACCTCGCTGTGGTCAGGAGCAGGCAAGCCGGTCGCGGCTGCTAGCGACGCACTCAAATAGCGAGGGCCGCCATCTTGGAATTGCGCATGCATGCGCAGTGTGTCAGGCGATGCGGAGGCCCTCAGAGAAGTCGCGCAGAAGCAGAAGCAAGCGCGCAAACGCCAGCCTATCAGGCAGGGGCTCTAGGAGGGAACTACAATTCCCATGAGCCTTAGTTGAGTCACATGACAGTAGATAGCCAATAGGGCTGACGAGTTCCCTGCTAACAGGATAGGGATGTGAGTCACTGGGAGCACGTTGGCAGTCAGGACCAGGAAGAGCTAGGGGTAGGAGGTGAGTGCAGAGGTCCGTGACCCACTGCATTAGGCCAGCATCCCCTAGTCCCGAGTTAGGCCCTGAGCCACCATATAGGTTGTTGTGCTTCAGCGACAGGCCCCAGGTTAGGGACTCTTTAGTATTACACAGTGATAGTGAGGGACACAGTGGACGCTGCGCTTCCGCGCAGAGGCTTGCGATCAGGCCTACTCCACTGGGGAGCAGGGCTGTACTCCGGGTGGACTGCCCTGACGGAGCACCGTCGTATTGGAACCGGGTGTCGCCAGAAGGTCATCGTTGGATCCTTTGTGAAGATCTTTGAACGCCCATGTGCCGTCGCACTGGGCAGATATTGTTACGCACGTGCACCACACAAGTACTCGCACATAGTGGCAGCGCTGACCACGGGACAAGGGGGGTTATACTGTGGACACGGTGTGGGGTACGGTGCTGGGAACGGGGTTACGTTATACTTTACCCCAGTGCTAGTATTGAATATGATATGTATAGAGTATAAGTTATGCGCACAGGTTTAGTAAAGCCAGACCAGTTTTACACAAATGTGCTTATTGTGATTATTTCCTGTGAGGGCCTCCTCCCACTCCGTTGGGATCCCTCGCAGGTGGAGGCGCTGCACCATATTCGTAAGTGTGACACCCCAGGGCTCTCTGTGGCAGAGGCTCAGGCTCCTGTGAGCCGACAGGTGACAACAGCATTAGTAGTTACTGTATTTCTAAGGGAAACAGGGCTACGCTTCTATCGGCTGACTGCAATGAGGCCGCACAGAAATTCCATTTTCGCAAAGATCTCTGAGCAAATTAAAGATAAACTTGCACGGATTGTGCCCCCAGGGGGATTTGAGGAATTTCACCATTTATGCATTCAAATAGATTGAAAGATCACTAAAGGAGATTGAAGAGAGAGGGGTTCATGCTTAACAACCCCGGGGTTAAAAATAATAATACCTCAAGACTCTCCAGAGCAACTGTGGGTCCTGTCCCTGAGGTTGAGCCTATGCAAGTGGACACCGTGCAAGGACCTATCTGCCCTGAAGAAAGGAATAGACGTTGTTCAGAGGATCTGTTTATTTGCGGGAATTCGGGGGACTATCTCGCAAATGCTCGAATATGTCAAGGCGATCCTTTTTCCAGAGTCCCAGGAGAAATCAGCTGAACACCCTTTCCAAGACTGTTTTCTCTACCTATCAGGGTAAAGATGACACTACCATTACACATCCACACCTCCTTGTCCCCAATAGTCTCGAGGAGGGAACTCGTCGTTTTTCAACCACAACAATGATCGACTCTTGGGCGTGAGGAAATTTCATGGATATTGAATTTGCCAAGAGTCATTTGGTGCCTAATCTACCCAAAGAGTCCCCAGAAAGGATGGAAGTCATTGACGATTCTCCCTTGAGCTCTGGACATATCACCCATGAAACCTGCAGTTTGACCTTAGTCATAGATCCCAATCACCAGGAGATTTTATTTAATCTTATCCCTTCACCACAGTTTACGGGGAATCGGAGGATTCCATGGCTCATCATCCATAACCCACTAATTGACTGGAAGACCCAGGTACTCCCTTTTCCCTTGGAGCACTGCCAGATCTCCTGCCTACTCAAAGTTACTGGACTGGGATGCGTGGGAATACAGAAGATTTCTTCTGCTACCTATCCAATACTCAAGAGTTCTTGGACGTTTGTGACAAGAAAAATGGGGATAAGCTTCCCCCACATCATTCCTATGACTGCTCCATTGAACGATGACCAAGTGTTGCTATTTCCTTCAGGAGAATCTATTCCATCTCAAAACCAGAGTTAAAGGTACTAAAGAACTATCTCCAGGAGAATTTGTCTACGGGTTTCATCTGACCCTCTACTTCCCCGGCGGGCGCAGCTCTCTTCTTCGTAGGAAAGAAGGATGGCTTCCTATGCCCCTGCATTGACTATCTGGAACTGTATAAAATCACTGTAACAGGGACTTATCCCTGTTTAAATAAAGCAACCTCAGAGCTCTACAAATCCAGCAGAGAGAGAGTTAATTGCAGCCACTCAATTAACTAGTCTCCACCTGGACTAATGAGAGCTCTGTAAAAAGACCCATGTGAGAAACAGGAGAGAGATTTTCCTTAGCTCACAATTGGGCTGGCATAAGGAGAAAGAGGACTGACCATAGTTTTTTCTGAGCAGACAACTATGCTGACAGAGGAAAACCCAGACTGTTATTCCTGGGAGCGGTTGTACTGCAAAAGCCTACAACAACAGAAACAGATAAGAGACTGTCTTGTTGGACTGTTATTTATCTATCTATCTATCTATCTATGTGTGTGTGTTTGGGGTGGTAATCAGCTTAGCTACCCACCCAGTTAGAGAGGGCTGGAGTAAAGGTTTAGATATTCTCCAAAGCGGAGTAGGTTTTTATTTTGTTTATTATGAATGTTTTGTCGTGTTAAAGGAACAGGCTCAATAAAGTCAGGATTTTATTTCACCCTAATCGGTCTCCATTAAATGTACCACTGCACACATCTCTTACAATCACGATGAAGAACAGGTACCCCTTACCTCTGATTCCTGAACTGCTGGAAAGAATCCGGTCAGCTAAGATCTTCACCAAGTTAGATCTCCATGGAGCGTACAATTTTGTCCACATCCAACAATGTGATGAGTGGAAGATGGCTTTCCGAACCCGCTCTGGACACTACGAATACCTGTGATGCCGTTCGGACTCTGTAACAGCATCTAATCAACGAAATTTTCTAGAAGTGACTGGTCCCGGCATACCTGGATGATATCCCAGTATTTTAAGATAATATCCTGGATCACCAGAAACATGTCCGAATTGTCCTCTAACGTCTCCGAAAGCACAAACTGTACATCAATTTAGAAAAGTGTGATTTCGAAAAGACCAGTATGCAATTTTTTGGCTATGTCATTCCCCTGAAGGTTTGAGTATGGACCCAGGCAAGATTCAAGCCATGGTGGAATGGCCAATTCCTCAAAATGAGAAGAACATTGAGCGATTAGTGGGCTTTGCTAATTTCTATAGATGTGCACTGAACCGCCGCATCCCCCTACAAAATCTTGCGCTGCCCAGTTTGCGCACCGCTGTCCTAAGGAACAAGACCCTCTGCTCCACGACATTCCTCCACTATTGTAGCCTTACAGAAATTGGTGTTCAAGTCTCGGCTATCCAGTGCTATAATTAGATTTTAAATTAAATGGGCTGTTTACATTTAAATGCCAGGGGAGGTGTGAGGCCTCTGTAACATCCCTTACCTGCTACCAGCCGGGTCTTCAGCGACGCATCTTCATGGTAACGCGGCGTCAAATGACGCTGCGGGGTCATGTGACGTGACCCGCGACGTCATTTGATGCCGGGTTCTAAGCCATGGGGGGGGGGGGCGAGAACGCTGGGGCTCCCAGGCAGGGGGGCGCACTCCAAAAACTTTGCACACCCCTGCCTTAGGATCTTGTTTGCAGTCCTTCTGTGCTCAAGACCCCTGTGTAGTTTGTGCAGCACAACTTTAAACCTGCTTGATGAGCCAGGGGGAGACTGGTTAATTGACTCTAGTTGCCATTAACTAGCTACTTGCTTGTGGGGTTACAGGTGTCTTCTCCAAAAATACTGGACACAATGGTGAAAGGTGTGATATATTCGACACACACACACAAACACCTCACTGCTCCATGCTGTTTCCTTCTCTCCTTGACCCAACCCCAGGGTTCCTGACACCTCATTCTGATTGGCTGTTGCTGCTGGGTAATACAGTCAGTCAGGTTGGAGGAAGCTGCCCAGCTCCCTAACAATAGGCCTGCTCTCTCCCTGCTCGGGGAAATCCCATGGCCCACCAAGCTGGACAGGTCACTATGTCCAGAGAGGTAATACCGGACACAAACATGTCCAGTATTACCTCTCATTTTTTACTGGACAGTGTCCAAATACAGGACAGTCCAGTTCAATACTGGACACCTGGCAACTCAACTTGCTGGCCTTATCAGCTACAGCCAGGCATTTGGTATGCTGCCTTTTTAAACTGGGGAAAGGCCCTTTCTCAGTCCTACTGTATACCAAGATTTAATTGTACCAAGCCGTGTCTTATGGAAATGTATGCAAACTGCAATAAGACATACTGCAACCGCGCCAGTGTGTCCTCAGCATGATGTCTTCCAAAATACTCCTTCTCTGGCTGCCTGTTGCTATCTGTCTGCACTGAAGATTTCTTCATCAATAGGAGGCATGCATATCTTAAATTATATAGACAATCAGCACTGACACACTAGCAGGTAACGTCTTGAGAAAAGATGCTGAAAACGTATTAAAATGAAGAATACTTTAGTCCTCCCTGGTAGAAACAGTTGTAGATTGCCAGCTGACAAATGGTGGGGCTATAATTTCCTGAAATTTATTTTAATTATTATTTTGGTAGATCCCCTTCATTTAACACTGACTGCCTTGAGGAATGGAAATTGATTTCGTCACGTTGGCAGGTGAAGATCTAGAGGATGCCAATTTATCTCTTGGAAGCAACATCCTATAGTGGTGTCAGAAACATTATGAAGCGCAGGCTGTATTGTGACAATCTTCCCACAGCACTGTGCAGTGTGGTGCCAACCTGCTCCTGGCACTTTCACACTGGTGGAGGCAGTTGAATGTCATGTATTGTTATAATTTCCATCAAGTAGATCTTGTTAAATAGCATTTGTCTTATTTATTTAGATACTACACTAAAGCTGTGTTTTAAGCACTGGGATCCCGTATTTGCAAAGCATTAAATGTGTTGTCCCCCCCACCTTCATTTTTTTGTAAAGATTTGTGTACCATGTTGTCTGTTGCAAGCTCTGTAGTTTATCTCTGCTCATTGATTTTTCAACTGTGTTTTCATTCCCGATACAATGAGCAAAAACCCAAATAAAAATGGCTGGAACCTACTCACACTGGGCAACGTCACTTGACTTCAAAGAGCTTTATCAGAGGAGGCAATTTCCCATACAAAGCAGTTTTACTGCACTGAGCAATATGCTAGCTCCATATAAATGAATGATATGTTAATAATTTCAGCTGTCTAGACAGGGGTGGCCAACTCGTCCTCAAGGGCCACCAACAGGTAAGGTTTTATGGATATCCCTGCTTCAGCATAGGTGGCTCAATTAGTGGCTCAGTCAAAATGAGCCACCTGTGCTGAAGAAGGGTACCTGTTGGTGGCCTTTGATGACTGGAGTTGACCACCCCTGGTCTAGAGTTGTTTTGATACAAAGTATGGGCACCCAAACAGCAATGATGCAGCCCCCGATAAAGAAAGCATGTGACAGCACACTGCCAATGCCCCTTACCTTCTAATCCACCTCCAAAACAAAATACAATAACAACATCTAATGTAACAAATACGATTTCAACATGACAAAGCTGCAAAAAGAAATCTGTAAGGGTTCTTTAGATTATTTTTTATAAATATAGTATAAATATTGTAGTTTTGCATATGTTTAGAACTCACCATTTATGAGTGTTTTGATTCCTCTGACAGTGTGGTTCAACTGATTTATTCATGTCTATGCACTATTTGGCTTTTTGTTTCTTTGTGTTTGATTACAATTAGTTTGTCATGCTTAAATTTACAGTGAAGTTGGCAATGGACATTTGTCTTTCATGCATCACAAAATGGTTCTCTGTGCTGCTATAGAAAGGTTAATACGTTAAAAAGGTTTCTATGTGATGATGGGGGCACATTGTTATCATTGACTGTAGAGCCAGGACCAAAATAATTATGAAACCATATAGGTTTCATTATATGTATCCTAGAATGCCAGGATATTCACTGTGTCATTTATTTGACTTAGACCCATATTTTTCGTGCCACTATGCTGTAACATCCAGCAAGAGAAACAGTGGCATAACTAACTTTTTTGGGACCCCCTACAAAAATGTTCTAAAAGCCCCCACCCACAAAAAATGCAAACAAAATCTAGTTTTCACCGGGGCGGCCTTGAAAGCCCCCTTCCCTCTCACACTATGCTCCCCCTCTCACACACCTCCTCGCTCTCTCATCCCCTCTATTTCTCTCCCCCTTCTCACACTTCCCCCCTTCACCCTCTCTCTCACTCCCTCTCACTCCCCCTTCTCTCTCACTCAATCCCGCTTCCTCACACACTCAATCCCCCCCTCCTCACACTATCAATCCCCCCTCAAACATTCAGTCTCCCCCACCCAATTCGCCTTCCCCCCACTCAATTCCCCTAGACTACACCCCCCTCCCCCATCTCCTCCTAATAATTTTACCTGGGCGAGGGGGTGAGTAGTGCTGCCCCAGTCCTGGCTGCATCTCTGTGGGACAGTGGGATGGGAGCTAACTGCATACCAAATGGTCAGTTCTTGAGACTACGCTGCAATTGCTCAACTTTCCCCAAATTTGAAATCCAAGCAAGGGATATGAGCACCAGATTCCAGGATCGGGGACACAGTAAAAGATCTATACCGGAAATATATAAACGGGCAAAAAGCACCCCAAGAGTCAACTTACTTAATAACAGACAGAGACATCAACCTGTGGCTGAGGATCATATTATCAGAAACATAGGCACATTTAATAACCAATGGAGAGATGTGAGAACCATATTCCCAAAATATTGGCACATATTATTGGAAGATCCAGACTTGAAACAGGTTTTTAAAACGTCACCAACTATGACATGCAGAAGGGCTAAAAACCTTAAGGACAAGTTATTCCATAGCCATTGTAAAGAAAAACCAACAGGAACATGGCTAGACAACAGAAAACTTACCGGCTCTTACCTATGTGGGAGATGCCGAGTATGTGCATTTATGAAACCCGCTAAAGATTTCACTTACCCAAAAACGGCAAAAATCTATAAGATTAGAGATTTCATCAATTGTTTAACCACTGGAGTTATATATTTGATTTCTTGTAGATGTGAAAAATAATAAGTGGGCAAAACACATACAGTAGGGCGCTCAAGGTGCTAGCTCTTGAGCACATAGGATCAGTCAGGAACCATCTTGACACTCCTATCGCTCGTCATGTCACCGAAATGCACAATGGGAATAACCATTTTCTAAAATATTGCGGCATTGAGTATATCCCATGGGGACAGAGAAAGGGGAATTGGGAGAAGAGATTGATGCAGAGGGAATGTAAATGGATATTTACATTATAGACAATTTACCCAGGAGGACTTAATGAGGGATCTATCTACTCATCATATCTGTAACTAATTATCTGTCTATCCCCTTCCATCGAGAGTGTATGGCTACTGATACTATACTCATCATATCAACAATCGAGTTGATATGATCCATATTCAGTCAATTAAGCATATGATTATGATATACAGTAGAGTCATAAACTCATTTGGACCCGTATTGTCTACTAGAGGTGGATCCATCTAAGCTAGGTCATTCCTTCATGAGGCAATACGGGGATCCAAGGATACAGTTGAGTTATAAACTCACCTGGACCCATTTTGACTTATAGAGGCGGGTCCACTTAAAGTTTATCACTCCTACAATCTCTTATATATGATGCTACGTATTGAACGTTTATAGATCTCTATATATACTCCATGCTCATGCTCTGATCACGATTTTCATATTTAACACACATTAACATCACCACTTTTATGGACTGATATGAACCTCTATATGGCACTTTAAAGATCTACAGTGTCTGATCACCTTTAGTATATTCTATCAGTATGCGTATAGTCATATCATTCTATGGTTGCCTTTGTACTAAATACAATATGTATTCACATAACTTGGCATGGTTGATATTCATTGATCTACTTACACTCTTAAACCTTTAGGCAGTGTGATAGGAAAATGTATCTCATTCATTTAGTGAGCATACTGTATATCACTGTATATCAAAAATGCATGGGTTAAATCTGACTTTTCATTAAGATCCCTTATGGTGAAACATTACTTTACTGGATCCAAGTAATTCTACGGGAATTAACTCAGATTAAAATATCGATTATATCCATAATTGACTGATCCCTCTGCTCTAATTGTCGACATGAGGGCATATAGCTGTTTACAGCAATAAAGGGGGCGAGACGTTGGATTATGTGATAACACTGCATGTAGTCTCATTTAGGACTCATGATGATAGGCTACGGAGTTCAGACACACCCCTTATTCAGGTACATAAGGATAGCGTGATGGAGTACTAATCACTCCTCCTACCTTGAAAAAGCGTTATGCATAGCATGAAACATACGTCGGCGGAGGGTGCGACAGATCGGGAGCAGAGAGTGAATATAGCGAATGAATACAACTCAGGTCGTATGGCGGTTCTCGGTAAATAACATATGCTCAATATGTAATGACTTTGAGTACTATACTCTTGCCCTATGCACAAATGGTTACCAGCAATTATTTTGGATCAGATAATAATGGTACCTCAGAGTATAAGTGATATTTGTATATAGAAAATGCAATACTATGTACCAGACCTTACTTAAGAAACACTGCAGAATAACAAGCCTTTAATGTTTCAACACACACACATATATATATATAAACAAAGATTGTAGCGCCAGAGTAGAACTGCGAGTGTTTTTAACCTAATGAGTGACTAAAGTGTATAAAGTTAAATATTGTAATTAATGTGCAAAAATTCTAATAAACATATATATCAATCAAAATAGTGAAACACAATAAACTTAATATTTAGATGTGCAAAAGTGTAAAGGAAGAATAATAAAGTCCAACCAGTCCTTTTGATGTTAGTCCATGAATAAAGGTAAATAAAGCTAATAAAGGGGGTTCTCCGGCTGCTCTCACATGGGATAAACCACATCCAGGGGTATCTAGAAACAGAAAAAGAGAGAGAGTGCACGCCCCATAGCATAAAACTGTGTATTTAATATGAAAAGGGGGAAGGGAAGGGGGGGGAAGAAACACACTCACAAGAGTAAAATGATAAAAAGGCAATTTGTGATTATATCACCACCATCCGGTTTCTTTGCTGCAGAATGTCCGTTCTTGTGGGCTCCCTCAGGGCTGCCTGTAGAAATCACAGCTCACCGGATGCCAGAGGTGCCGTTTGCCGACTGGAATCAGTCCACCGGAGTCCAAACACTTGCCTCTCCACTAAGAATGGCCGCCGTATGAATCACATGCTGGATGTGGCCTCGTGCGCATGAGCAGCGTCGTAGTGACATAATCGCGCTATCAGAGTCCCTATATATATATATATATATACAGTGGTCGACTTATCACCAAAAAATCTACTCGCCGAACAAAAAAATCTTCTCGCCACCTAGTACCACACATGTGCTGCTTGGGCCAATAGGAGCTCGCCACGATGTAAAATCCACTCACCCGGGGCGTGCAAATGTATAGGTTTGTCGAACACTGTGCATATATATATATATATATATATATATATATATATATATATATATATATATATATATATATATATATTATATACACACACACTCAACATTAATTTAGAGTGAACTATATCGGCTTGTGTCTATATTTGTGTTCAGTAACAATTGTTTGGTACATCATGGGACTTCTTAAACCAATGAATCTATTGGAATAGAGGCAGTTATACAGCAGGACATTGTTTATAAATTGCTACTATTGCTGTTAACATTATAACATTGAGTTCGAATTGCAACAATAATGTGGTTGAATCCTTCAAATCCTGATTAGGTCTAAATAGCCATTAGTAACGGTTGTATGCTTTCAAACTTAGCAAACACATGTTGCAATAATGTTGACTTGGCGTATACTACTTACCTGTTTTCTACTTTAAATGGCTACACATGATCTAGGAAACCCTTTGACAATTACCTTACTCAGTGGCTATAAAATATATATACCAGTAATACTTGGTTTTTGAGATTAATCACTCCATTACCTAAACCTATCCAACAATTCCTAAATAGGATATGCACAGTTAGAAATAAGGGCCATGTTAGGATAAGGTACCCTTTCCACATTGATCACCTCCCCGAATTTTTAACTTTTGCTTTACACACTTCATTGTATATATGTATAAATTGTTGTTAATAAAAAGCTTTTTAACTGTACCCACATTATGTGAGTGGCCATATAGGGATATTAGTACCCTCGGATTAAATTTTCTGACCATAAAGTTAGTTCATAGCGAGTGCAAATAGGTATCCTTTGGCTTGTATCTATCAACCTTTTTGTAAATATATGCTATTGTTCCCGTATGCACCCTGTGTACTTCAATACTATTTCACTTCATAATAGGTGAGCGGTAGGTACCATCATCTGTGTATATACTCTGAGTACATGGACCTGATGGGCTACAATGTGGGCCTTGTCCTCGGTTTAACCGGTCACTCCTGCGGGGCCGGTATTCTAATTTGGGTATATCTTCTCTTTCAGAGCACCTTACCAATTGACCTAAAGTATGGCTAACTTCCCTTTTCAAGCTTTAATCTATAGACCGGCAATCCTTTTAGTTTGTCTATTACTACATAGGGCTCGGGTTTCCGGCGTTCTGCTAGTTTATGTTTGCCAGTTATACCCAGATTCCGGATAATCACTCTATTATCTTTTTGTAACTCTTGGTCATGCACTCTCCTGTCATATCGGCCCTTATTCCCTTGATTGTTGGTATCTGCTGCGGTGGTAGCCAGTCGGTACGCTTCTTGTTGTTGTTCCCTAAGTTTCTATACATATTTCATGTAAGTGGTGGGGGATGTGCCATCCTCTGCAACGCCAAAGCACAGGTCAATGGGTAATCGGGCTTCTCGTCCAAACATCAAGTAGTAAAGAGAATAGCCGGTGGCATTGTTTCGAGTGCAATTATATACATTTACCAGATGATGTATGTGCTAGCAACATTGTGTTTTTCCCTGGGAGTTTAAGGTGCCCATCATGTTCAACGATGTTCTATTAACCCTCCGTAGCTGCGGATCCCCATGGGGATGATAAGGTGTTGTCCGGGATTTCTTTATTCCCCATAGATGTAACATCTCTTTAATAAGGCGGCTTTCAAAGTCCCTTCCTTGATCCGAGTGTATCCTTGTTGGCAGTCCATAATGAATGAAGTACTTGTCCTAGAGCAAAAAAGAAAAAACACAAAAGCGCACCAAGATTGAGATATGATATGTATTGACAACAAATAAAGATAATAATATGCACTTACATATATAAAAACTTTAATGGTCCAGATCACGATCGTCACTTCTATTGGTAGGGCAACAAATGGGATGAAGAGGGGGGTAATCTCAGTCTTCAGGAACAAACCCCGCGCGCTGGGGCTGTATTCAGAGGCTGCGCTGCGTCTCTGCTTCACACGCTTGTCGGCGTGATGATCTGCGTAGTGCGCATGCGCGGCAAATGAGGCCCCCTATAGTAGTCCTGGAAGTGCCCGCCCGTTTTCCGTTTCGATCGAAAATGGCAATAAAAATAGCAATAAAAACACTTGTGTGAAGACTGGCTGTATGTGATAAACAGACCAGCGACACCCTTCGCGACGCGTTTCGAATACAAAAGTATTCTTCCTCAGGCGATGATTACCCCCCTCTTCATCCCATTTGTTGCCCTACCAATAGAAGTGACGATCGTGATCTGGACCATTAAAGTTTTTATATATGAAAGTGCATATTATTATCTTTATTTGTTGTCAATACATATCATATCTCAATCTTGGTGCGCTTTTGTGTTTTTTCTTTTTTCCTGGGACTTGGTATCGCTGTTGGAGTTTTCCTGCTGGGATCCATATTGGAGGTGGGGGCAGACACCTTCAACACTAAGAGCTGCAAGAGATTAGAGAGGAACCACCATTCCACTATCCTAAAGAGCAAGAGCGCGGACTGGACTCAATTTTCTACTTGTCCTAGAGCGCCTTAGCGACAGTAGTGGCTCGCAGGTCCTTTGTTGGGAACGCTTGGGCATACCGGGTGAAATTCCATGACCAATTGGATGTTACAAGTATTCTTCCTGTCCGGTTCAAATGATAGAAAGCCCATGCAGACCAAATCCACGGTCCACTACTGGGGATATTTATTAATTGTGCTGCTTTCTTTAGTAGGGTTTTTCTGGGCACACACCTTCCAGAGTTCTTGCAGTATTCTTTCACATCGTGGGCCATTCAGGGCCAATTGAATCTCCCTTTCACTAATGCTAGAGTCTTTTCAGCACCCAAGTGGGTATGATTGTTGTGGAGAGACCTGAGCATGACGTGCTGATACTTGTAGGGGAGACCCAACTGTTTGGTCACTGTGTGTGTGGACTTTGTTTCGACTCTAAACATGACTCCACTTTTGATCACTAAACAGGGCCATTGTTTCATCAGTAACTGGCTCCCGGGGTTAATACCTGCGATGGCTCTGGCTGACATTCTATGTTTTAAGGCTAGCCACACTTCGATGATGCCTGGGTCTGTCTGTTCACTTTCTGGAGATCTTGCCTGTTTAACATGGGCAATCCTTCCATGGTTAATTCCGTAGGGTGTGAATACACCAAGGGCAGGGCTGTGGAGTAGATTCCAATACTATCTGCCACTCGGTCCGAATTCGCAGTAGTGACCCATCTGTGAGTCTCGACCTGTTAACACAATGCCCGCCCTCAGGATGCAGTAATTTCATCACACTATTTTCTTGGCCATCTCTGGGAATTTGAGATAACGCATCTGCATCAATATTTTTCCATCCCGGTCGGTACTTCAGGCTAAAGTTATATGTAGCCAACGACGCTAACCACCTGTGTGACCTGTAGCATCCAATTTAGCAGAAGATAAGATGTAAGTCTGTGGGTTGTTATTTGTGTGCACCACGAACGTTGCTCCGTTCGTGGTGCACACAATATAGGTAGTCATGTAATATTGTCCACTACAATATAGGTAGTCATGTAATTTGTCCACACATGGGCAGTAGTGGACAAATTACATGACTACCTATTTCAAAGCCAAGAATTCATGTTTGTGCACAGGATAGTTCTTCTCAGAGGGGGTCAATTCTCGACTAACGAATGCTACTGGTTGAAGCCCTTCAAGATGGTCTTGGTACAATACTGCCTCCAATCTATCCAGGCTTGCAGCCACATGTAAGATGTGTGGGGGTTTTTTGTGGATCAGCGAATACTAGTACTGGTGCATTAGTGAGACAATTTTTTTTTTTACAGTTTTGAACACCTCTTTACACTTGCGGGTACAGCTATCCCAAAAAGGCTTGTTAATTTTGAAGTAGTTCTGAATAGGGGCACAAGTGGGCATGCTGCACTCCGACGGCGGTGGGTTGCATTTTGTTAGTTGCGACAAAGGCTGCACTACAGCTGAGAAATTATTCACAAAATGTCTGTAATACTCATAACATCTGAGGAAGAACCGTAGTTCCGTTAATTGTCTAGGCTTAGCTTCTAATTTAGAGGGGTTCATAGCTACCCCTTCTTTGGACACCATGTGCCCTACATACATGACAGACGTTTGGCAAAATTGACGCATCCACTGACAATTTTAATCCACTCTCACTTAACCGATCCGGTATGTTCATTAGTCATGCTTCATATTCTTCCAATGTCCTTCCAAAAACTATAAGGCCATCCAGATATACTAGTACCTCCAGCAAATTCATATCTCCCACTACATGTTCCATTAGTCTCTGGAACATGGCTAAAACTGCTGACACTCCTTGAAGCATGCGTTCAAATTGATAGAACGTGTATTAACTAGGCAAGAAAGAATCCCTTCGTGTGGCACTAGAAAACACCCCTAAACTTTAGTAATAAACTTTAAAATATATATGTTTGGGAATATCAACGGCAAGCAGAAAAAAAAGTACTAAAATCAATTAAAAATGGAGAATGGTGTGTAGGCGTATATGTACTACTAATCAAGCTTCTAGTGGTGTGCATTGAATTTATAATATAATAGCACCCAAAGCTAATGATTGGCACAGGTAATACCTATAGGAGTTATAGTAGACAGATCAGGGTCTGGCTACTTATTATCCTGCCACTATTTGGTGATAGGATATACTATATCAGAGAACATCCTTAACCTTCGATAGTAATGATCCCCCCGGCAAGACTGCATAGATTTTTCCCCTAGCTGTTCCATGGCAGTGATAAGGACCTTGGGTGAAGTAGAAGTAGATCCCGTGGGGGAGGTAGGGGCTTTGGGGAACATTTCTATAGTATCCCCCTCCTTGGCAAATAACTCTCTGATCTTGTCTCCAATAGTAAGCCTTACTATTGCTCAGGCCAGGGGCAGGTTTACACATGAAAGCAATATCCCACACATCATGGTCCATCCCCGCAATACCATTAGTCACTTTTACAGAATCAATATTATTATCATGTGCACAATACATAGGCAATATTTTTCTTGTAGCACATAATTTCCCCCTGTATCTCAGTGGGTCCCACGCTGGGGCCACCCCCATCACTTCCATGATACTAGCATCATCAATCATATCGAGGACAGTTAATAGTAGTTTAGGGTACAGGCCTTCCCACACTCACAACTCACTCAAAATTGCCGCTGACATAATGGGAATTGTAAAATCGTGTCTAGTGTCCTCGATATGAATGGGGAATGTGGCATGTGTATCGCACCAATTAACGAGTAATCTAAGCAGTGCCTCCAATGTAACCCCTCTTTCCCTCAGACTATAGGGTCTGTCACTTCGGTGGGAGCCTGAGTCCTATGGATCTATATATAGATTTTACAGTGTGCGATACACATGGCTTGGGGCTGGAGTAACTGGACACAACACAAACTTAGTGAATTATAACAGGCTTTATAGATGGACGTAATATGGAAAATAGCTGAAGCGCTCAAATGCAGGTATATCTCAAAATGATAATAAGCCAGACCACTGTACCAGGGTACTAACAATTGATATAGTACCTATTGTGTCATATAATGGGTACTATCCTCCTGAAGACAGGTGGTGTGTGGTGCAACCCACTCACCATCAGTCTCATTGGCAGGTTCCCCTGAAAAATATGCAAATACTCACATCCTGGTAAGGCAGGCAGGCTGTGCAGCTACTCAATGCAATACAGGGAAAAAGGAGACCAAAAAGCGCACCAGCACAAGCGGAGCAGGAAGAACCCAAGACAAAAAAATGATTAAAAGGGCACTTTAATGTGGCAAAAGACCCATCCAATGCATTTCGAACGTTGCAGCGTTCTTTTTCAAGGATAAAACACAATGTGATAACATCCATTATATACCCTCTTACCTGTGGGCCATTTCGCGCCAAAAATCAGAACCTGATGACGTCATAACAGAGCGACTCAGTGCCGATCTAAGGGCAAAAGGAAGTACCAAAGCAGTGTGGCCATCTTGGATGTGGGCACACATAGGAACACAATAACAAAGCTTTATTGACCATTCCAGCAGAACAAAATATATTGCTGCTAACTGGACAAGCATATTTAAACGAAATAAAGCTATAATAAACTAAACTAATGCTTAATAAAGGGTACTATTATATCAAGAGAAAACATGAACAAGGTGGATTAAAAAACTAGCTGTGTTGCAACTAAGTTATATACAAAAAAAAAAAGTTAAAAATAAAAACCTCTAGACATGATTAAAAAAATGTGCAAGAAAAGTAAATTTAAAGACATATTACACATACATACTGCATAACACAGATTGTGTACCTAAATCATAGGAACCAGGGAAATACAACCATTATAAAATATGAAGTATTATCCACAAGATACATCAAAGAACAATTTAAGCTTACATATTAGCATAATATTTGCATGATAAGGCATAGGTTCAAAGGTTATAATGATAAGAATATAATGTCCAATATAATGACAATTGTCTTATTTAATCTGTATTACCAACTAATTACACCATAATACGTCTATCACAAAAATGTTTACAAAAAATGTGTTAGTTGCCAGTCAATGTTCAAGCCCATAGGGAAGCGCGTTTGGAGAGTGAAGATCCAATACGCCTCCCTACGGTCCAGAAGGTTGATATGATCACCTCCTCTAGATTTAGAAATAACTGATTCAATCCCCAAAAAGGAAAAATTATTAATTCCTCCCTGACCACATTCAGTGAAATGTTTTGAGACCGGATGATTAGTGTCTCTCAATTTTATGAGCCTTAAATGCTCTAACATCCTGACCTTAAGGGCTCTAGTCGTCCTCCCCACATACCTCTTGCCACAACCACATGTTATTAGATAAATCACAAATTGACTTTTACAATTTATAAAACTGTTAATCTTAAATTCCTTATTTGGTAATATATTCACACCATGTGGCGGTGGCAAGGCAAACTGGAAAAAACTTTTGGCAGGCTTCATGTGTTTACATGCACTACAAGAGCCACATTTGAAGGAACCCCTAGTGATAAAAGGTTTTTTGAGACCAGAAGATTTGAGTTCACTTGGTGAAACATGAGATCCAATTGTTCTCGCTCTACGATATACAAAAGTAGGACCAGAATCCACATATTTTTTAAGGACAGGGTCCATGGATAAGACATTCCAATGTTTTGAAATTATAGAGTTTACTTTTCCACTTTGTTTACTAAATTGTGAAATAAAAAGAGGACATTTGTTTTTTAATTCTGTCAGTCCATGTGAGTCCTGTTTAATACCAATTGTCTTAACATTGTTAGCAAGGCGAGAATCTCCAATTGGATGTGTGGGCAACAATGATGCTCTCTCTGTATGTAATGCATTTTCAAATGCAATTGCTAAATGTGATTTGGGGTATCCCCTTTCCAAAAATCTCCTTGTAAGTTCCTCAGACTGAGAAAGGAAACCACTCATAGTGGAACAATTCCTTCTCAGTCTGAGGAATTGTCCCCTTGGTATGGCCTTTATGATATGGGATGGGTGGCAGCTGTCCGCCCTAAGAAAGGTGTTCCTGGACGTACATGTTTTATACAACCTGACACTGTGACCCATAACTGAAGGACCACCTTACACACTATTACACATTTAAATGATACAGTAACAATATGATTGCTGCTCAACTGAGTTATAAAGTCCACCACTGTCAGGCCTCCCAGTCCTGGGGTTTTTCCCCATCGGGGGGAAAGCAGGCCCACTTTAGGCCGGGTGGCCTAGAGACCATCAAGACCAGAGCTCCACACTATCAGGGCAGCACCATCTAGAGGTCCTGGGACTTCAGAAACCATGCTGTGCAAGAGCTGCTGCAGCTATGCTATGCAATAAAATCCTGTTCTACCATACCCCTGCCTGGTGTCAGTTCCTAGGCAGGAGGGTTAAGGAATGCAGTGGTGGGGACTAACACCTATACATCATGGGTCTCATCACAGCTGGAGGCGCTGAAACCAACCACAAGAAGAACCCAGAGATCTGTCCAAGCCTATCCTGTTCCTGTCTCATTACAAACTAGCAGACAACTCAGTACTCCTGCAGCCTACAGGTATAGTACCACACACCTGGTAATACGCCTATCTCCCCAGCACTGGTCCCTATGTGAGATTGAATTAATTCAATATGTATGTTTTTTCTATGCCATCCTCAAACAGTTCATTTAATAGCCTTAAAATGAATTAGTTTAACAACTATCCAAAACTGTATGTGCAGAAATAATTGTATCAAGTTTATTATATTATACATATGTATGTACATAGATTTAGCATCAATATATGTGCTAGAAATATATTAATTGATAGTTTTGCACAATCCGATTGATTATCATGTGTATAAAATTAATTAATTATAAGAAGTCTTCATGGATTGGTCAGTGGATATATTTAAACCACCCTGATCCTACCAAACTTTATCCCCTGAAGAAATCAGCTTAGTCTGAAGAAACGCGTAGGGACGTGTTACTACTGTCATTTTACAAGTGCTCAGAATGAGTGCCAGTTGTGAGAGTGAAGCCTGTTCCTATGTATTGCGACTCTATACCACAAAGGGAACATACATCCAAGAGACGGGAGTTGCCGGAGGAACCTCCAAGGTGTAACACCATCTAGAGAGGCGTGACGTCAGTCCGGAGCATAACCAGTGGAGCAGAGGCGCCGTGGCGGCAACACACGACGGGTCGGAGCATGAGTATTACTCATACAATGCTTTTTATATTTGGAATCTTGTGAGTTTAGAATCGTGATGTCCATGTTTTATTACATTTTATTTACGTTAATACACGAAGATCGGGCGCTTTTCTTCTTTTTTTTCTGTTGTGTAATATATATATATATATATATATATATATTACACAAGCTAGCACAGGAATTGGATTTTGACCACACTCTTAAAAGGATGAAAAACATTGATTTATAAGAATCCCCTGAAAACCCTTAGCAATGCTACTTTCCTCCCTACTACACTGACTTACGCATACATACTGTCTTCCTTCTTTTTTGCTGCTCTTGCTCACCTGCGGTAGAGACGTCTTAAAAGCTGTGACAATTACACCTATCAAGAACACTCATGTTAGCCCATTGGAAACCTGCAATAAACCATTGAAGATTGAGAACACCTTTCGCTGCTTGAGAGGCTTAAAATGCTTTGCATTACCATACACTGCAAACATCTTAGCACTGAAGTACATTGGGTGCTAAGATGTACATGGTTCATGGAAGTAATATATGCAAGCTGTTGCAGGTGGTTCACTCAAGACATACTGTATTGCCAATTCAGAAAAATAAACCCAAGGATTGAAAGGTACTGTGTAAGTATTCTAATTGGTAACAATTAATTTATTTGCTGCTACAGGAACCAACGGTGCAGTCTTACTGTTGGCAGCGAAGGGTTTTAAGGGATCCTGATTGAATCGTTTCTGAAGTGGAATATCTTGAAAACAGACTTGAAGCTCGGGCTGAAAATAGGAACTGGCAAGTGATGAGAGGGAGGGAATTCCAGAGGTGGGGGTAGCAAAAGAAAATGCCTCAAGGCATGGGAGCAGAGGAGGCGTTTTTAAAAGAAAGCAATACAAGAAAAGGGTCTGTTGCCGTTCATTTTAAATTATACTTTTTTTCCCCTTTCCTCAATAAAGAATAAAGAAAAACAGAGTTTCCTACCCCAAATTTGGTACTTGTATTTGATGATTCAAATTCAGTTTACGTATTGGAGATTTGTACTACTTTCGGTTGTTACATAATTGACAATTAGAAGGTATTAAGAGCCATTTTTCTAGAAAGGAAAGGTAAACAGGCACAGCCGAAACAGGAAGGATGTTGATCCAGGGAGAAAATCTGATTGCTATTACTGGGGTCTGGAAGGAATATTTCCCCTCGCCATAATTGGCAGATTTTTGTTGAGTATCTCGCCCAATTAGAATGTAAGAAACAATGAATGTGTTGGACATAAGACTTTTTTTCTTCAAGCTAATCTACTATAAAACAATGACTGAAATAGCTAAAATACTCACTGTGTAAAATGTTGCACTGCTGTGATGTGTTGGGTAGGACCTTGGGTTTTATTGTACGGTGTTAAGGAGCGAAGAATAAAATGGCAATCTTGGTTCAGTGCTATTTTCTGAATAGTCATTTGCAATATGACTGCTCTTCCACTGATAACCCTCTGAATGGGGAAACAGTACCAGAGACAGTGTGAAACAGGATATGCTATACAGTTCAAAACACATCAAACATATCCATAAGGTACAAGTAAGAAGTATCTATTATTTGTAGAGATGGAGAATTGTTGTACTAGAAGAAAAGGTTACACAAAGAAGGTGGAGGATGATGAGCACATGGGAAGTACAGTTGTACTGTAGCAGGCTTCATTGCTCCCGCTGATAATACAAGTTATTGCGTTATAGTGCAGAATATTACAGAGTTTCCATGGGATTCAATGTCAGTGATAAAGCAGAATATCACATAATATCCCATCAGAATGCACCAGCGGGAGCTATAACCTTTGCTACATCTGTATGTGGAAGTACGTATTCACGGATAGAGTAGTGAATACCTTAAACTGTCTCCCAGGAGCGGTGATAAAAGCTCTACAGTAACACTTAAAAATTATTTTTGAAAATATGGGCACCTTGGTTCCTCCTCACTTAGATTAAAAAATATTGTGGCTGCAGTGATACAGTATGTACTATGTTAAATTTGGTATATTATTTATTATAGGCTAAAGCAGTAAAATTCAGGGCATTATTGAAATTCCTGCCCTCTGATTGGTTAAAATTCCGGGCATTATCCAATCAGTAATGCCCGGAATTTTAGCTGCTTGCAAAGTGTTGATTTCAATGTGATTATTTCCAGCCAATCAGCTTTCAGAACAGCTGAGACAGGGCAGGGAATTGGCCTAAAAGTAGGAACAGCTCTGAGACAGGGCAGGGGATTGGTTAAGAAGTATCAGCCACGGGTTGACTCCTCCCCCTTGCTCCGTGAACTGAGCAAATTCAGTTGAATTGGTGGAGTGGGAGAGAGAGAGTCTGCAAAGCAAGTGAGTGTCTGTCTGCAGTTTGTTTCTGGCTGTAGTTTCTGTGTGTGTGTGTGTGTGTGTGTGTGTGTGTGTGTGTGTGTGTGTGTGTGTGTGTGTGTGTGTGTGTGTGTGTGTGTGTGTGTGTCAGCAGCAGCAGTGTTTATGAGTGTAGCAGCAGGTGTGTGTGTGCTGTTGTGTTGTGTGTGTGTGTAGCAGCAGTTTGTGTATGTAGAGGTGCTGTGTTGTGTGTAGAGGTGTTGTGTGTAGAGGTGCTGTGTTGTGTTGTGTTTAGAGGTGCTGTGTTGTGTGTGTAGAGGTGCTGTGTTGTGTGTGTAGAGCTCCAGTGTGTGTATGTATGTGTGCTTGTATCTGTAGAGTTGCTGAGTGTGTAGAGGTGCTGTGTTGTGTGTGTTGTGTGTGTAACAGCAGTTTGTGTGTGTGTAGATCTGCTGTGTTGTGTGTTGAGCTGCTGTGTGTGTGTGTGTACACAGAGGGGGCGGCAGTGTGGATATAGATAGCTGCAGTGTAAGTGTATATAGAGGTGGATTCATGTATTTACCATTTTATTTTAATAAAAAAATCTATATACCTATACAAAAGTGTCTATTATTTATGAAAAAGTCTACATTTAGCCTATAATAGTAATAATCCCCTCAGAACAGGGCATTACTGGCCAATAATGCCCTGTTCTTCGGGGATTATTACTTAAATACTGTATGTATGTAGAAATGTTATACCCCCTTTTCCCCAAATGTTACCCAAATGTATGGATGTACCCCACCCTTTTTCTTTTCTGTACCCCTCCCCTCCCCCCCCCCCCCCCCCGATAATCCTGCAAAACGGTTCATAAAATATAAGTAATAAAAAAAAAATGCTTGAAATAGTCAGAAGAGTATCTTAAATATGGGGAAAAAAGTCCAGAAATAGATGGGGTGCAAGACTTAATTGCAGGTTGAAACAGTGGGCTATAATTGGTCAATATGTTCATAAATATTTATATTTCCGCGTATTTTAGTTTATCCTTCTTATTCAGTGGTCAAAGTGGTGTTCACAAAAAGTGTTACTGTGTCTGATTTAACGACATCCTAACACTCTTAAACATCAGTGCATATCATGTTTTACCTTATTTTAGAACGGTAAAGGAAAATCCCTTTTCTTTAAAGCAACAATCCACACTGCTGGATATCATTTTGTTTCCGCTTTCCTTAAACCCAGTTCCCATGGTGCTCGCCCAAGCAAACATATTTGCCCACAACATGTTTTTGCCCCTAGTTCTTCTCCCTCGGCCAATAGGCTTTCTCTTGTGACCACGGCAGCCATGTTTTTAGTTTATTGTAGTTTTCTCAAAGGAGGTACAAACAATTAAAACACTTGCCACTCGGGAACTAGGGGGATCCATGGATGTTGGGTGATGGCAAATAAGCTTCAAAGGACCCCCCGATTCAGGTAAACTAGAATAACTATCTTTGGTGGGAACTGCTACTTTAAAGAGAAGGCCAAACTGCAGTTTTATAAATAAAAAGTGATCGTACCTTCTGGTTTATAAATAGAAAACTAAGAGCACGCTACAAACTATAATTCCATCCCATTTTGACCACTGCTAAACTGTACAAGTCATTGCAAAAAAACTATATTAAAGTAATCTTTTTGCTTCCCTGAACCACAGAATTGCAAGTCAGGAAAAAGACCAGTTTCAGATTTGACTTACATTCGTAACCTGATGACACCCAAAACTTAGCCACCTCCTGCAGCATCATCACATTGTAAATTACAGTACTACTTTTCTTTCCCCTATTAAACCAACAAAATTTACTTAGTCTGAAGTTTTGTTATCTGGCTCTAGGTCAAACAAACAAGCAGAACCACTCCACCAGGATTAACACAAGGACATGTAAAAGCCCCAAATCGCTGAAGATTCCTTTTTAATACAGAGGAGGCTCCACACACACTAATCGAGCCAGTTCTGGCTTCTCAATCTGCCATTTAAGTTTTAAAACATGTGTTCTGTCATTGCACCCTGTTTATCTTACACCTGTGTGGCACAAAATTGTTAGTCAGTAAAATTTATGACACATCTAACATGCTAAATTTTGGGGGACAAATAAATTATAGAATACATGGTGCTCAATGGCACAGAATATGAGACATGGCATTATACAGCTCAACCCCGTTATAATGCGGTGCTTGGGGTCCAAAGAATCACATCGCAATATAAGCGGATCGCGTTAGAAATTTCTAGCCATAATCTTATACATGCTACAGTATCAATTTCTAATGTATCTTTTTTGTGCACGAGAATTGCACCCCTCAGGGGTTTCGCGGACGCCAGAGGGGGAGAGCTGGGATAACTCTCCCAGCTATCCCAGGCTCGGCGACGCAGCAGCAGCCCCACGCAGGAGTGACCCGGCATGAGCAGCAGCAGCAGCTGGCAGCTCTCTCCTCTCCCTGCTTCTGCATTCAGCTTCCGGCTGACAGGGAGAGAGAGGAAAATCAGCTTGAGAGCATTAAAGAGACAACGTGTGTCTCTGTGTGCGTCTCTGTCTGTTTGTGTGTGTGTGTCTCTGTATGTGTGGGGGTATGGGGAGAGAGAGTGTGTGTGGGGGGGAAAAAGTGTCTGTGGGGGGGGGGAGGGAGAGAGAGTGTGTGTGAGGGGGGAGGGAGAGTGTGCGTGTGTTGAAAACCACTGCTACAGAATAACGATATAGAAATAATGTACAAGTTTATTATTTCAAACTTTTATTGATGCATTGTATAAGAAAGTATTTAAGACACCAATAATCGTGTTGTAAAGTATTTATAAATACTGTACGATAAACACAATTTTCATCCACACACAAAACACATTCTGTAGATGCAGTACTCACAACTGCTTTTCCACGTGTTACATTCCAGTTACATTTGTGTTTTAGAATTAACTATGGGGCTATAATTCTGAAGAAAAGGGAAAACATAATGCACGCCGTGTTCATTCAACTACAAACGAACTTAAGAGTAAACTTTAAAGTGTTTAATTTTTTTTTAATTATCGAGGGTTGACTGTTTCATTGCATCTTTTTGCTTCTTTTTAACTATTTCAATAAGGCGTTTTAACTGTAAAACTGAAATGGAATCTACCTTTTCTGTTTCTAGAAATTTAAGTCCAGTTTGCAAACCTGCAAGCACCTTTGCGATCTTAGGTGGCGTCTCTGGTTCCTCGTCCTCATCTTCTTCGTTTGCATCCAAATCATGATTTTCGCTAGTAACGTTTTCAATTATTTCCAAGTCAGTCATATGCTCATAGGTAGGATAGCTGCTATCCCCATCTACCCAAGATTCTATATCGGCCCCACTTTCAATATCAACGAATGGTTCCAGTACTCTTTCTGCATTGGCCATGTCATTTTCTGTGAGGCCTTCATTTATGTATTTTCAAAGAATTGATTGGCGGCGACAACTTCTTCCTCTGTAAAGCCTTCGCAGTCATTCTCTTCATCACTGTCACTGGCTACCTGGGAGTTAGCCGTGACCAGACTTGTTACGTTTCTCCAACATTTAGAAATGCACATTTTTGTGATCTCTTCCCATGCTCAACCACCAATGTAAAAACTTATTTTTGGTTTAGCTTCTTTAAAAATACAGTAACATACCCGGATATCTCAGGGTTAAACGTATATTCTCAAACACATAAAGCGGCCCTGTACGCAGATGATATCCTACTAATTATCTCAAAGCCCCTCACCTCCTTGCCAAACCTATTGGATTTATTGGACAGATTCTCGAGCATTTCGGCATTTAAAATAAATCAAGCTAAATCTGAAGCCCTCAACATCAATCTCCCTAGACACGTAGAGAAGTTATTGCAACTGAATTTTAACTTCCACTGGCAACAGAAATACATAAAATATCTAGGAGTCCACATAGCCAAGAACACAAAAGACATCTACAATGCAAATTACCCCAACCTAATTCGGACGTTGATAGCTGACCTCCATAAATGGTCCTCTATACGAATATCCTGGATAGGTAGGATACATAGCGTCAAAATGAACCTACTCCCCCGTATCCTATACCTTTTCCAGACGTTACCAGTGCCACTCAGACTGAAGGATTTGCTCTCACTTCAGTCTGCAATCTCTAAATTTATCTGGGGAGGGAAAAAACCGAGAGTCAACAAATTAAATATGAAAAGATCTGTCCTAGCGGGGGGCCTAGCAGTACCCTGCCTGCTCTCATATTACAAAGTGGCTCAATTAAGCCAAATTGTTCAATGGCAATCCAGTCCACATTTAAAACGGTGGGTGGAATTAGAGAGTGCTGCCTGCGCTCCTTTAAAAATACGCAACTTGATTTGGCTACCTAAAACAGCACGACGATCTGCTGACATGCCGCTTTCCTCAATGACCAACTCGTTGTCTATCTGGGAGGCTAATAAGACTAAATACTCTCTCACAACGAGTAATTCTTCGATGTCCCCAATTTGGAACAATCCCAAGTTCGCTCCTGGCCTTCTGGAGGGAGATGCATCAATTTGGAAACAAAAAGGTTATATACGAATTAAAGATCTGGAGGGTTACAATAGCAAGATTAAAACGTTTGATCACGTCAGAGAAGAAAAAGATATACCCCACTCAGAATTTTTTAGGTACCTCCAGCTCCGAGCATTTTATAACAAATTTGCCCCATACCCCCCCCTGACGTCATTCGAAAAGCTCTGTCTGGCAGAGACCGACACAAAGGGACTCACATCACAATTGTACAAGGAAGTAGTTGATTCTGCGAGCTCTAGACAGCAGTCACCGTCATTTAGAACCCAATGGGAAAGAGACCTGGGAGAGACATTAGAAGACGACGAGTGGAACGCTATATATCTGGCCACGGCAAAAAGCTCCATATGTACCGCACTAAAGGAGAACGAATATAAGGTCCTAATGCGGTGGTACCTCACCCCAGTGAAATTAGCCAAGTTCGTGCCTGGATCCTCCTCACTATGCCCCTGGCAGTGCGGAGGATCGGCCGATCTGTTACATATGCTGTGGTCTTGCCTGCGGATCTCCCCACTATGGGAAGAAATTAGACATTGGATACAGAGGGTCTTCGACCTCACTATTCCCCCAGACCCATGGCTATTCCTCTTGAATAGACCACTAACGGGCCTGTCCAAAGCAAACAATAAACTAATAGCACATTTTGCAATAGCCACACGGAGCGAGATCGCAGCACTATGGAAACGCCCCGAAATTCCAAGTATCCCAAAGATTCGAAATCGATTGTGGTTTATCTGCCAGATGGAAACGTTGACGAGTCTAGTTAACGACACTGGCACCAATTATCTCAAAGTATGGACGCCTTGGCTGGCGCAGACGGATATCCCCGGGGTTGAGAGGAACACAATCTGGCTGTGATAGATGCAGGTGCGTTCTCCTTTAGGAGCGGAAACTCAGCTCACGACGACTACACAGACAAATAGACAGAACGCCTACAGAGGTGTTAAACTGGAGAGGACGCAACCCACAAAGAACCTTACTAGGATCGGTGAAGAGACCTAGCACGAGTCGATGCTCCTCTTCCGGCCGCGCCACCCCTTACTCCCTTCCTACCCACCTCCTTTTTTTTTTTTTTAATGTTTTTTTTTTCTTTATTGATTTTGTGTTTGTCAATTTGAATTAATCGTACTATGTGAATTATGTTATTATCTTTATTGCTAGTCCACCCAAAACATTCCGGTCGAGTAGGGCCCGAAAAACCGGGATATGTCTCACGAGCTGACATACGGTACTGTCTATAGCGGAGATTAACACTAAAAATTAATGTAATGTATACTGTATTCTGTATCACTTGTTTGGAAAAATGCAATAAAATCTAAGTTACAAAAAAAAAAATACAGTATCAGAATCCTCACTGGTGATTATTCGCTGTATCAGCGTCTTTCGGAAGTTCATCTTAAACGTTGATATAATGCCTTGATCCACTGGCTGTATTTTTGATGTGGTGTTTTTGGGCAAGTACTGTAGCTGACTCGTATTTTGCCATCTCTGCTTATTAGGCTATCGGCAGACGGATGGCCAGGGCAGTTATCTAGCGACAACAGAGCTTTGGTATCCGACCATTGTATATACCTCGGGTACGAACTGCTGATGAAACCAGTTTTCGAAAATGCTGGAAGTCATCCATGCATTTTTACTAAAGTCGTAGGAAAAAGGCATAGATGCCTGTGACAGGGTGAATGAACGTCACAAGCCATATACCTGTCAAACCTATGTTTAGGCTTGCAGTACAGCAGTGATGAGGTTAAGTTTCAGTTGAGAAGGGCTGCTTAATTAGTCTGACCCCAGCTGCATAATGAAGGTGTTTTAAAACCCCCAGGCTGTACACACATGCAGGCTAGCTGGTCAGGAGACAGGACTGAAATACTGAAGAGATTACTGCTATAAGGTCTGTTTTTCAAAGTACGTGTGATAACTGTCTGTGTCCTGCATGCTGAAGAGAAGCTGCCTTGTTTTCTATGCTGAAGAGAAGCTATTTTGTTTTTGTCTGCTGAAGAGAAACTATTTTGTTTTTGTATGCTGAAGAGAAGCTATTTTGTTTTTGTGTGCTGTATGTTTTTAAGGCTCAATAAATAAGCCTTATCAAGAGAGCCCGCGTGTGTGGTTGCATGTACCCTGCAACAATGCCATATTAACACGGTGGAAGCACCGAGGTGATTTAAACTTGCCTATAAAAAGTGGCTTCAGTTTGTGATTTCCTGTTTGGTTAACACATAAAAGTACGTCACTCTGTCTTTCATTTGTTTAAAGCCTGGTTTTTGCTGATCGCCATTCTTACAATCCAGAGTGGTATTCGGTAACATTTTGTGACACAGTCCGGTCTCATCACAGTTATGCTATCAGGATCGATGCTAGGCTCCGTCCCTCTGATGCGTTACACAACAGTACCTGCGTCCCGTGCAGACCCATGTCTAATAATACACGCGCAGAGGCACGCCTCCGGCACGTCGCCACGGCGCCTGCTCCCGCTGGCGACGCACTCATTCCACGCCGTGCTCCTCCTACGCGCGCAAGCAGCACGGCAGCTGATCCCAAGAAAGGTATCAGCTGTCTCTCACCTGCAGCCAATCTCTCTTGCTCATATCGGCTCATAGCCTATGTCTGATGTCACTCCACTGCTGCCTCCTGATTGGTTCCCACCTCCTTCATTTACCCTGTCTGTTCCTGTGCAAGTTGCTGAACATAAACTGATGTTAATGTGCTGTGCGCGCTGCTTACTGTGTTTTGTCTGTTCTTGTGCCTTGGTTGACCTGTGTTGTGACCCCTGCTCGTACCTGGACCTGTCTCTTCTGTACCCATCGACTTTGGCTTGTTATTGGACCCCCGATCTCTCCTCTCCTCGACCACAGCTTATGGATATCGACTACTCTTCTCTCTCCAACCCCGGACCATGGCAAGTACCACGACATACCCGAACTCTCCTATCCTGACCAGGCTACATGACTCTGACTCTGCACCCCGGACCTGGCCCTGTGGTTGGTAGCGTTATAAGCAGATTTCCCTTAAAGAGAGGTCACATTCTTTTGAACTAATGTAACCTATCACATGGTACACCAACCAATGGGATTCTCTTCAATCCCATTGGCTCTAATACCATGTGATATAGCCATGTGGTTTGAAGGATGTGACGTACCTCACTTGGAGATGTCGTCACATTCTTTAAAAAAAAGAGGTGGGCACATGATACAGCGTCCAATCTGATTGGAGCTGTACCATCTGACCTGAAAATGTGACATCACAGGCCCTATATAAGGCCTTAACATCTCATTTAACAGGAAGAAGACGACGAGAGAACATCCTGTTCGGGATTTACCATTGGGTTTTAGATTGACAGATGAAGATAGAAGATTACAGAAAAGAAAGAAAAAATGACAGATGAAGAAAGAAGACAGTGATAGAAGATAAAAGAAAGAAGAAGAATTGTGTTACCTGTTCCGGATCTTCAAGGTGGATGGCGTTGGATTGACTTTGACGTCGCGGTACGAGAGCTTCCTGATATGCCGGGATTCGGAGGGTCAATGCTTCTAAAAGTAAGAAAAATATTGAATGTATGTAATTGTATTTTTACAGGTTTTTTTTTTTTTATTTTTTTTTTTTAATGTTTTTCATTGCCCATTGACTGCTAATGTATTAATCTGTGCCCCTTCAGGGTACAGATAAATAGAATGATAGCCAACGCATTTTTTTGGCAAATGCTTTTTTTCTATTGACTGTTATGTTTTCTATTTCTGTTGATTGTAAATATACAAAATTACGCTTATATGAGTCGTAAATGAACCCTGCTCAACATAAGAGGGAATGGTTCTCCCAAACAGTGTGGTAGGGTGGTGCTCACAGGGAAATAGATATACTGTGTAAACTGGGAAGAAAGAGACCCTTTACGGGCACTAGAGAAACACCCTAAATTAAAATAATAAACTTTATTGGTATTAAGAAAATTATACTGTTTGCACTCAACAACAAGGACGGAGAAAACAGATAAAAACATTTATATAGACCGAAGATGTGTGGGCCCAACGTGTGCTGCTGATCTAGCTAGTTGTGAGTGTGCTTTTAATATTATAGTATAAATAACAACTTGATGCTAATGATCCGCACAGGTAGTGCCTAGAATAAGCTGAAATGGATAAATAGTTGTTATAAAAATGTTAAAACCGATATATCCATTTCAGATCATTCTAGGCACTACCTGTACGGATCATTAGCATCAAGTTGTTATTTATACTATAATATTAAAAGCACGCTCACAACTAGCTAGATCAGCAGCACACGTTTGGCCCACACATCTGCGGTCTATTTTAAATGTTTTTATCTGTTTTGTCCGTCCTTGCGGTTGAGTCCAAACAGTATAAGTTTAGTTAATACCAATAAAGTTTATTATTTTAATTTAGGGTGTTTCTCTAGTGCCACATAAAAAGGGACTTTTTCTTTCCCAGTTTACACTGTTTATTGTTTGGCTTAAATTGTTTGTAATTTGGATGGCTTGTTTTTATTTCATTTTCCGATTGTTTAGTGTTTTTAATTAATTATTTCTTTTGTTGGCTACTGGTTTTAACTGATGTGTTGGCTAGTGGTTTTATTAATTAATTGATTTGTTGACTACTGGTTTAAATTCATGAATTTATTTGTTGGCTAGTGTTGTAAAATAATTATTTGTTTTGTTGGCTAGTGGTTTTATTTGTTTAATAGTTTGCTTGGATGTTGTTTATTTAATTGTATTGTTTTGGAATAACATAATTGTAATAATTTGGCTATGTTTGTGATAGATAATTATTTGTGATGTGTTCTATTAGGCTATTTAGTTCTTTTATTGCTGGGGTGTTTAGGTGCTTTTGTATTTATGTGATTATTGTGTATTTTTGGCCTTAATTATTTTTATTGGGTTGAACAGTGAGTGATATAGTGGCCTATCATGCCCATATTATATGGGTATGATATACCACTGTGCCAATCAATGGGTACAGGGTGGGTATAGTGGGTCCGGCATGGGTGGTTGGGCCTCACGGGTGGGTAGCAGGGGACGGGGGTTAATCCCTAAATTACTATAGCGGTTATGAACCACTAAGTTGATGAAGGGGTTAGGGGCCATTAGATTGTATTATTTCTTGTATTCTTTCTGGCAACGGAGGACATGGACCTGCAGAATGCTGATGAGGACGCCCTTCATGATGGCAGAGGTAAGTTGAACATTTTATTTATTTATGCTGGCTAATGTTTGATTTTATAATGGGCAAATGAGCTATTATCCATATCTGGATAATAGTTACTTGCCCATTACTGTACTGTATATGTTGGGGGGGAGGTGTATTTATTGCAATATATTCCCCATATTTGTGCTGCAGGATTGGTACTGCAGGCTAGCGGGGACCCGTGGGGACCACCCAAGGACACTCAGACACCCGTGGGGGCCCCAGACACCGGTAGGGACCACCTGAAGGCCTACAGACACTCATGATGACCACCCAAAGGCCCCAAGACACCAGCGGGGATCACCAGGGGACCCCTGTGAGGCCCCTGGACACCAGCAGGGACCACCTGGAGGCCCACGGGGACCACCTGGGGACCTCTGTGGGGTCCCCGGACACCCGTAGGGATCACCTGGAGGCCCCCGAACACTCGCAGGGACCAGCCGAGGATCCCCGCCGGCCTCTGGTATCAATCCTGTGTATAAAAAAATATAAAATGGTTTTATGTGGGGGCACAGGGGGTGGATGGGTTGTGTATTGGTGGTTAGTACATATTGTAATGTTTATTGAGGGCTGAGGTGGTGAGTGAAAGGCCAAGTACATTACCTGCTTCACTCACACCCTCTGCCCACATTATAGCTGCTGCTGTTCCTTAATCCCCTTATTGCCTTAGCAGTTAGCCACTAAGGTAATGAAGTTGCCTGTACATGCATTTTTATTGCATGGGATTCATGCCGGGGGTCTCCGGTGCTGATATTAATGGGAATCAGCTCCGGAGGCTCCCGGCATCAATCCGAAGCAGGAAAAAATATTTTTTTTTTCTAAGTCCCCTCTTGCTGCTTCTCAGCAGCTTCTCACCACTTTCCTGCCAACGTTTCCTGTCGGGACGATTTTAAGAGGAAATTTCTATTTTAGAGCCACGATTAGCCTCGATAAGCAAATCGGGGCAACTAAACTTGCATGAGTTAGAAAACCTGCCGAAAAGTGGCTTATCGCAGCTTGTTTTGGCTTTATTTATTTTTTTCTCGAAAAAATAATTGCTGAAAAGGGCTTTTATCACCGACTTATCGCTGTAAGACTTTTTGCCGATAAGGCATCAATAAGTGGCTTATCGGTGCTTAGTGCATAGGCCCCTATGTATCTTTAATGAGTTTTTCAATAGAAGTATCAAGAAATTCCATGTCAGGAAGTGCATTTAGTGCGTTTTTTTGGCCAAAAATGCACTTAATGAGTTTTACCTCTAGAACGATGAACTGTCCCCCTCGCTTGCTGTCTGTCCTCTTCGGAGCCCAATCCTCCTCATGCTGCCTGGTGCTCCCATCTCCTGTCTTGGACTGTGCCTCTCTGGAGGCTCCTTGCTTTGTAGCCTCCCCCACCCCCATGGCACCTGCTACTTTGCCCCACCCTGATCCAGCACATGACCTGCCCTACTGGTCATGTCATGTCATCCAGCCACCTCCATCCTTCATCCTGTCATGGCTCCACATGCTTGCTGCCTAAACAGCTGCAACTGCACTAAGTTCGCACCGCGCTAGCAAACTTCCGCGAAAAAAACCTGCATGGGGAGAACATAACCATGTTCTCATTGTTAAAGTGAAAAAAAAAGAAAGAACTTTGACATTTCCAATTTCTTATTATATTTGAGGGAAACCATTATATTCCTTTAATGGAGTACAAATGTGTGCATGTGTGTGTGTGTGTACACACACATGTGTGCGTAACTGTACTGTACGTACATATTTATGCACTTGAAGATACAAATGTAATTGGAACTCACATTAAGTCACATGAATATGGGATTTGGTAATATGAATCAGTTAAATGTCAGCAAGGGGGATGAGACAAAATTCTCAATTTGCATATTTCACCAAGAGACTTTTTTTAAAAATGCAGAGCTTTGCAGAATTTGTTTCATTGAAATAAAAATCTGTGATAGGAAGATTGTAGCCCCTCACAGCTGAAAAGACTTGTAATGTACAGGGGAGCAGCTTAGGTAGATAAAATTAAGGATCACTAAAATGCATCAAATAATGCTGTACTGTACAGGTCTTGCAGCACAAGAATAAAAAAAAGAAAAGCAACACATCTTAGCTAATAAGTGTACCGAGATGCTTATCGTTGAATTGTAACTAAATAGAATAGATGGGGAAATAGCAAGGGGTTATGGAGGTAGAATGGGGGCAAGTACGAGTTTGACAAGCAGCGAGACACTCATAGTAAATACAGATAATACTAGAAAACTTCTAAAGATTAAACCAAATTGGTGCAGGAAGGAAGAAGCAGATAAGATAATAGTACAGGCTAAAAAAACTTAAATGCATGCTTGCTAATGCAAGAAGCCTGACAGGTAACATGGGGGAGCTTGAATTAATAGCTGCAAGGGAGCAGTATGATATCATAGGCATTACTGAAATATGGTGGGATGAAACTCATGACTGGGCAGTTAATTTAGTGGGTTATTCCCTTTTTCGGAAGGATTGAGTAAATGGAAAAGGAAGTGGAGTATGTTAAACTGCTTGTATGTTAAACCGGATCTAAAACCTATTATAAGGGATGATGTTTATGAAGGGAATAATGAAAATGTAGAGACCTTGTGGTCTAGCAGTGGCGGTAAAATACTTTTGGAAATGGAGAAGGCATCAAAACTGGGTCATGTTGCATAATGGGTGATTTTAATTATCCAGACATAGGCTGGGGCAATGAGATTAGCGTTACAACAAAAGGAAACAGGTTTTTGGGGGTGCTTAAAGACAACTACATGACCCAAATTATTGAGGAACCAATCAGGAGATTGGCAATACTGGATTTGGTAATATCAAATAATGTAGAAGTAATAGCAAATATTCAAGTCCTGGAACATTTGGATAACAGTGATCATAACATTGTCTCATTTGAAATAGATGATCAAAAAACAGATTTCTCGGGTTTAATAAAGACCTTAAACTTTAGAAAGGCAGATTTTAATAAACCGAGGACTAATCTACAAGGAATAAATTGGGATGATGTTTTTGCATTGAAAAATGTAGAAGATAAATGGGCAGCCTTTAAAACATTGTTAGAAAAGCACACTTATCAGTGTATACCCTTTGGAAATAAGTATAAAATAAATAAGTCAACACCAATGCGGCTAAATAAACAGGTAGGGGAGGAATTGGAAAAGAAGAGGCAGGTATTTAAATTCTTGAAGTCAGAAGGGACGGAGACATCGTATCAGAATTATAAGGAATGTAACAAAAATTGCAAAGGGGCAATTAAATTAGCAAAAATGGATAATAAAAAAGGATTGCAATAGAAAGTAAGATCAACCCTAAGACGTTCTTTAAGTACCTTAATAACAAAAAAATCAGAAAAGAAAATATGGGACCCTTTCAGTTTGAGATGGACAGGCAGATTATTGGAGATAAAGGAAAAGCAGAGGTAATAAACAAATTATTTGCCTCTGTGTTTACCAGGGAAGAATCTATTTCAATTGTAGTGCCGCAGGAGGAAGCCACAACCTCTATATTAATGAACCATTGGTTAACTGAGGAAGAAGTTCATAGGCTACTTGATAAAATTAAAGTAAATTAGGCCCCAGGCCTCGATGGCATACATCCAAGAGTTCTCAAGGAGTTAAGTTCAGTAATAGCCAAACAATTACATTTAATATTCAAGGACTCCATTTCCACAGGCTCAGTACCACAAGATTGGCGTAAAGCAGATATGGTGCCTATATTTAAAAAGGGAGCTAGATCACAACCGGGGAATTACAGACCTGTAAGCCTGACTTCAATAGTTGGGAAGCTACTGAAAGGTTAATACGGGATAATATTCAGGAAAACCTAATGGAAAACAAAATTATTAGTAATAGTCAGCATGGATTTATGAAAGATAGATCATGCCAAACTAACCTTATTTTGTTTCTTTGAGGGGGTAAGTAGGAGTTTAGACCAGGGTAATGCAGTTGATGTGACCTACTTAGATTTTGCAAAGGCTTTTAATACTGTTCCACACAAGAAGTTGGTGTACAAAATAAAGCAAATTGGACTCAGTAAAAATATATGCACCTGGATTGAAAACTGGTTGAAGGATAGATAACAGAGGGTTGTCATAAATGGAACTTATTCAGGTTGGGCTAAAGTCGTGAGTGGAGTACCTCAGGGATCGGTACTGGGACCCCTGCTTTTTAACTTGTTTATTAATGACATTGAGGTTGGCATAGAGAGCAAAGTCTGTATCTTTGCTGATGACACTAAATTGTGTAAAGTCGTAGAATCAGAGCAGGATGTAATTTCTCTCCAGAAGGACTTGGAGAGACTGGAAACGTGGGCAGGTAAATGGCAGATGCGGTTTAATACAGATAAATGTAAGGCTATGCATTTGGGAAGCAAGTATAAACAGGTGACTTACAAATTATATGGGGATAAATTAGGGGGACACCTTGATGGAGAAGGATTTAGCAGTGCTGGTAGACAGCAGGCTTAGCAATAGTGCTCAAAGTCATGCAGTAGCTGCAATGGCAAACAAGATATTATCTTGCATTAAACGGGCAATGGATGGAAGTAAACATAATTATGCCCCTTTATAAAGCATTAGTAAGATCACACCTTGAATATAGAGTACAATTTTGGGCACCACTCCTTAGAAAATACATTGTGGAACTAGAGAGAGTTCAGACAAGAGCCACAAAATTAATAAAGGGGATGAGCAATCTAATTTATGAAAAGAGGCTCGCTAAATTAGATTTATTTACATTAGAAAAGAGGCATCTATGAGGGGATATGATAACTATATACAAATATATTCGGGGACAGTACCAGGAGCTTTCAAAAGAACTATTTATCCCAAGGACGGTACAAAAGGACTCGGGGCCAGCCCTTAAGGTTGGAGGAAAGGATATTTCACAGCAACAAAGGAAAGGGCTCTTTACAGTAAGGGCAGTTAAAATGTGGAATTCATCACCCATGGAGACTGTGATGGCAGATACAATAGATATGTTCAAAAAAAGGTTGAACATCTTTTTAGAAAGGAAAGGTATAAAGGAATATACCAAATAAGTAAACATGAGAAATATGTTGATCCAGGGAGTAATCCGATTGCCAATTCTTGGAGTCGAGAGAGAACGTATTTTTCCCCTTATGAGATATCATTGGATGATATAACAATGGGTTTTTTTTTGTTTGCCTTCCTCTGGATCAATATTCTACAAGTACGGATATAGGATAAAGTATCTGTTGTCTAAATTTAGCATAGGTTGAACTTGATGGACGCAATTCTTTTTTCAACCTCATCTACTAGATTACTATGTACTGTAACATAAAGCACTGTTTGATTTAATGTGTATGCTGCTGTGGAGACTTGCAGTGGTTTCTTTGTGAGGTAGTGGTTTCCAACCATTGTTTCGTTAAGGAATCCTATAATTATATTGTGAAATTCTGTGGAAATTTGCAGGGAACCCATTAGGGATGCCCGTGGAACCCAAGGGTTCGTAAGGTGCTCCTGTTGAAAAACACTGTTAAGGCATTGCTGGCTCATCTATTCGCTATTTAGGAGTTCGGTCAATAAAATAGTTAAAATATTTAACATTTGCATTTGATATGATAAAACATTTGGTGGTTCTCGATAAAAGTAGACATGCAATTTTTTTTACGGAGTTCGCGAACCATGAGAAATGTGTCCTTTTTTCACCAAGAAAAATGTGCACCGCTTTGAATGTTTGCAAGCAATTCGTCCAGTCAGACAAACTCAATTTCATAGCCTGTAAAATGTTGTTTTTTTTGTGAAAGACAAAATCTTTATTTCAGGGTCTTTTGTTTGAATATAGATTCGCCACTAGAAGTTACACAAGTTTGATCCAAGTTTGTTAGAAATTAGACAACTTCCAGCTACATTTTCAGAACTTTTTGGCCTAAAAAGTTGACTGGAATATCTTGCGACTTTTTGAGAAATGTGGGCACAACAGATGAAGCGAATCTCAGCATGTTCACATATCTCTAGATAAGCGTTCTTCAGAAAGTAGTAACAGCCGTGGATGTGCTAAGGCTCAACATGGGAGGGTATTTATAGATGAAGTTAGATTTTTTACTGGTATGGATATGTGAATCGTTAGCTGTAAATTGTAATCAAGAGAACTTAATTACTCAGGAAAAAAAATTCAAGGTTACCACTGTTGGTGAGTTAGTAATTGGCCAAAATTGTCAAGACATGTGACCCTAAACACAGTACAGTGCTATCCCATCCCTAATATTGCAAACATTCAAACACTAAAAATGACAGGAAATCATCTACTGTATTTGCCAGGAAAGTGCCACTGCGGGTCCACTCATTTGATTTACTGTAAGAATTATTTTTGCAGATTTGCAATGTTTGCTTACAATTCATAAGTAAAAGCAGAAACGGAACTAGGACGGATTTACACAACATTCTGAATGGAAATAGATACATTCGAGTGGGATTGGTTAGAATGGGAAGGAACATTGGGGATCTCAAGTGTGAAATTGCGAGAGGTTATCATAAATTGGCAAAGATGTTGGGAAATGAATGAATAAGGAAAGGTGAGCATACATTTTAATGTTTGAGTAAAGCCCAAATCCCCAAAAGGGGGCTAGAGTTTGGCACATTTTTACTCCCATTCGTGAATGGGAGCTGCCGCATGGTGAAGCTTAGCATGTCATTCAAAGCAGTAATTCGCCCCAGAAGCCTATATGAGTTAAACTCATATAATGTGGGTATCTTGCACCCTGAAAAGTACTCCTCTTTTCATTTATTTATGTGTTAACAATCATGATTTTCTTAATCTTTAGCTTCTGATGTTACCATTACCTTTAGGCTGCACTTGGCTCTGGTAAAACTTAAATTTCAACCTCCCAAACATTTCATATTTGAAACGCCTATATCTTCTGAAGAAAGCATTTCTTAGAAAAGAAAATCAGCGTTGGAAAAGGCAAGAGAAATCTCTTGAATTAGAAAAATAGCGATTCAGTCGTACTGCTGCTTTAAAGATTTTTTTTTTACGTAAGTGTTGCATCCCTGTGGGATCCTAACTAATCTAAGGGGTTAACAGGGAATTAGAGGGTTAACCATAGTAAGGCCCCTATATAAATGTTGCAAGTTAGTCAGAATGTAAATGTTGCAAAGTGTTTAGGCAGGTGCTTGGCTAATCCTTGCTTCCAGAATATGCTGGAAGGGTCACCTGATCTAGTGTGGCTCAGCATAGACTAAGCCCGCCCTTATTTTGCCCAGTTACAGGAGTAGGTATGGTGACATCATAGAAGGGGTATAAATAGAGCTGCAGAGGCTTTTAGGCCCTTAGATCCCAGGAGGAACCAGAGGAGGGGATCTCACTTGTAAATATGTTTATAGTAAATAGCAGTGTCTTTCCCCTGGTCCCCTCGTTTTCCCCAGTCCCCCGCTTACCTCCGCTACAGCGGGGGGAATTGCAGATGTTGCTTGGAGTTAGGAGCGGCGACTGTGTCGCCGGAGTTTCCCAGCAGCTCCCAGTGCAGGGCGCCGCCATGTTGAAGTTGCGCACGCATGCGCAGTGAGATCGTGAGATTAGGCCATTAGGGAAACAGGGCTCCGCGGGGACTACAAGCCCCATAATGCATAGAGGCAAGTAGTCAGGTGCCCCAGATAGGCCAATAGGGCTAGGAGAATCCCCTGCTCGAGAGATAGATACTTTTCGCGCCAGAAGAGCACACCAGTCGGAGCTCGGAGCTCACTGTGATAGCTTGTGGCTGCTGCAGGGTCCCCCATAGATAGGGACCCTGCCCCGTAGCTCGAGAGAGAGAGAATAGCCAGAACGCGGCTGTGACCTGACCTTTGGTGATCCAGGACCGGATCATCATACCCATACGTACAGAGACATTCTTCATGATGGAAACGTCCACATGGGACACCACCCAATGTAGAGGCGGAGGCTTCGTGGATGACATCACTGGATCCGTGGATCCTACCTTCAGTATCAGCGCAACCGGGTGTTGAAGCACCCGGCAGGTACCTCACCTCAACAAGTGCACCAGCTGTACACACGCTAGTAGGGCAGCGCTGTCTCACACACTTGGGTGGGAATTGATACTTGGGGACAACAGGGTGGTTGGGTGCCCAAGGGCCTCAGGAGATTGAGGGACTATCTCACCCATTTGAGTGGACTTGGAGGGGGTTATTGGAGAGTACGGTCGTGCATGGCTGTGTATGTCTACTATTCTTTTGCATGTAGTAAAACTGTTATTCTTGGCCACGTGTGTTTTATTGCATGGGGTCCTGTAACGGGGTTATCCCACATAGTAGGATCCCGTACAGGTGGAGGCGCTACCGAATCACAACTCAGGCACATCCCAGGTTCCCAGCAGTGGAGGCTCAGGCCTCCTGTGAGCTGCAGGTAACGCACCACACACGTAGTAGTAGTAGCCATATTTCCCAGGGGGTGGGGGAAAGTGCACTACAGTTATTTTACAGGGAAGGAACAGACACAATCTGTTTCAGGGTCCTCATATTGCCATCAGGTGCATCCACTCCATCATAGGTTCCTTAGAGATAGGGCCTTAGAGTAGCATTCCATAGCTGCCAGAAGGGATAGGTTCCCATCTATCCTCAAAAGTTAAAGAAAAGTTCTTGGAGCCCTCTACATATTGCTCACTGCACCAGCCATGCACGGATACCAGCCCCTGAGAAATAAGGTAAAGAGCCGCTGAGCATCACATGAACTTTAATGCACCCCCATACAGACATTGGGACACTTTGCTGTGACTCCTGTTCTGTTGGCCGGGGAAGAGGTGTTACTTAAGGTAATAACTGAGTGTGTTTAATACTGTATATCAGGAATATCCTTAAAGCAGCAGTCCAAGCTGCAGTTTTTTTCCCCTTCAATATGTGCATCAATACAATCACAACAATGATAAGTATGTAGTGGTGTTCCCCTGGTCCCTCTCTGTACCTCCGCTGTGGGTGGTGATTGCGGGCGCTGTCAGGGACGAGTGGCAGACCCGCCAGCACTTAGGAAGGTGGGAGCTGAGCAGGGAGCATTCCTGAGGATCCGCGGCAGCCCGATAGCATAGGGCGCTGCCATGTTTTGTCTAGCACATGTGCAGTACCATGCGCAACGGTAGGCACTGAGGAAGTTCGCACATGTGCAGTGAATAGCGCACGAAGGCTGTCCAATAGAACAGAGGCTCTGAGCAGGGACTACAATTCCCATGAGCCTCAGCAGGGACATGTGATGCCAGGGAGCGAATAGGAGAGGAGGATTTGCTGGCAGGCAGGAAAGGGAAGCGTGGGGGAGAGACCACGCTAGCAGTGCGCCCTGGGGAAGCAAGGGGAGAGGAGGTGTGTGTTGCAGGGGGTCAGTGACCCACCTGCATAGGCCAGAGATTTCCCTTAGGCCCCAGTGCAGACCCTGAGTCACCACCAGCTTGTGGTACTGCAGGGAACCACCATATATATAGGGACAGCATACCCTTTACTGTACTAGCAGACAGGGACACAGTATTCTTTCTGAGCTGCTGTGTGGTCAGTGGTTTGGGAGCAAGCTGCTGGAGACAAGCAACTACCTGTAGGAGACTACGCTGGATCAGCGGATCCTTTTGTGAAGCTCATTTACCAACTGCGGACGCGGTCGGAAGGTATTATAAATAAGTGCACCAACACCGGTACCTGCAGGCGCTGATCCCGCCTTGGGGGAGGGTTCTTTGGGGACACTGGGTTGAGTGACCAAGGGACTGGTCCAGTACATTGGACATGGTGTGGGGTACACGCGGGGGTGGGAAACGGGGACATTGCTCCAGTTGAAGTGTGGCAAGGCTACAGGTGCCTGATTGCTTTTACCAGCCATTCCATGCACTGTGATTATATGTGTGATAAGTGTATAATTACGGTTTGCATTCACTTGCTAGTAAAAGGTTACAACGTTGTTGCTTATTATCATTATTCTTGCCTAGGGGAATCTTACTTATTGGGGATCCTGGGTAAGTGGAGGTGCTGCCAAGTACATATTGTTACCCCAGGCTCCGAGTTAGCGGAGGTCCAGATCTCGCTGAGCCAGCAGGTATATACTGCATTAGTAGTCTTTCTATATCAGCAGGAAAGAGGGCTACATTTGGAGGCGCTGCTGGGGTGCCCTAATCAGTATCTAAATTGTGCTATCCAATTCTGCCATGTTTGTCCCCTCCCAGACCGAGGTGTGCAAGTGGGCCCAACAATACGAGATACCTCTAAATTGTGCCATTGCCATTGGGCATGTCCCCGCCGCTATGTCCTTGTGCACCGTAGGGGACCAAGTGAGAAAACTCCCGTCCCTGGCGACGGCCCGAGTTATGGACCATAAGTATGATGCTGACCAAACGTGGTGTAAAGTCCTATTGGCCACTGAACAGGAAATATGCCCAGAAGCCGTACCCCCTATACTACCTATCTGAAGACTCCAGGATTCATTGGTCAATGGTCCATGTGGGCGTAGCCGCACCCCTGGCTATGTCCATGCCTCAGAGAGAAATTCCTGGGCCATCATCTGCAGTAACGTATACTCCGTTCCATACTCCAAAGAGCAGTCTAACCCCAATGTGGTCTGCTGCCACTGGTCTAGGAGTGTCCTTTACACCGTCCACTATCCGGCCCTCCCTGAGAAGAAGCAGTATGTCCAGGCTCGATTCAGGTAGCCCTTCTGAGGGAAATAGTATGCCTAATGACTTCAGTGTACCTGTGCTGGTAGAGACCATACATCAATCTTCTCATTTGCATCAGTACGGGAAACTGAAGGCGTTCTCCGGAGACAAACCGACGCCCTTAGGAGAAGTGGGGTTTGAGGAATGGATGGATCATGCTGAGCAAGTACTGCCCGAATGGGCCTGCACTGATGCAGTGAGAAGGCAGTGAATTATTGAATGCCTGCGGCCGCCCGCCTCCCATATGGTGCACTGCTACAGAGATGACCATCCGGATGCGGACACACACGGAGTATTATATGCCCTCACCAAAGCCTGCGGGACACCGGTGGACTCGTTCTCCTTGATGGCTAAATTCCATGCACTTGCCCAGAAAGAGGGAGAAATAGTGTCTTACTTTCTTAGGCTCGTGTGTGATCCAGGGGGAGCATGGAAGGAAAATAAAAATGAAACACAATCTAAGTGTAGACTGTTTTATACTAAATGGGTTAATATAATGGTGTATCTTGACTCGTATGTGTTGCCTACTCACAGGATTCAGACAAAAAATGGGCAGTGTGACACAGTGGTCTCAGCGGAATGGATCTGTAGATTCTTGATATAGTGTGGACCCCCAATCTCAGCAGGACAGCATGTAATATGTGGGAGAAAGAGTATCCATAGTGCAGACCAATCATGTAAAAACTTAACTTTATAAGGCTTAAAAATGCACACTTACAATAAAAACAAAGTAATCAAGCATTGGTCACATGAATGTGATGGAAGAGAGGCAGACTGTAGATAATGGGCTCACCCGCCACCTCCGGTGCGCATGCGATGCGTGGGATACTGCTACGCTGGACGTTCCCTCCTCTCAGCCCCCTCCTGGGTGACCGGAAGTGACGTATCGCGACTGAACTGGAAGTGACACTTTATTGCAGTGTGGTCGGTACCGCAAGCCGGGAGATTTCCCGGCTTGCTAGTGGCCGCCCCTCGGCGTGCCGCGCGTCATAGACGCGCGGTCACGCGTCTTCGGGAGCCTGCGCCCCCTGCACGCGCGTACAGGGCTCCCCGAGGGAGCCCTGGTGTCCTGGTGTCCCGCGATCTGCGGGACGGCGGCAGGGGGTTCCGGGGGACCCGGCGGACCCGGCAGCGGTAGGGAGAGCGCCCCGATCGGAGGGCGCTCTTCCGCTGCAGGCTACTGCTGCGGCCAAGAACGGGCAAATGCTCGAATAAACTTGGCCGCAGCAGTATACACATTTATTCACGTCATTTATCACGTGTGCACCATTTTATATATTTGTTTGTATCACTAGATCTAAGATTCATTCACTTTATATTAGTAGTGAACACCAGTAGAGTTAGTGCCTTTCCTTCACTTTTACACAGCACGTTACTTTCTTAGGCGCCTGCACCTGGATCTCTGAACGCTGGTAAAGAGGAAAGTTGTGCCAAAGGCTGATGCCGATGGACTTCGAACCACGCAATTCCTGAGGGGACTCCTATCATTACACCCGGTAGCAGTAAGAGTCAGCGGCTGTCTAGTGCCGGGCCAGGCCTGGTCATTTGACGAACTTATGGACCGAGTACAGGCTCATGAAACTGTGCTGTTAGGCCGGGAGCTGAGCACCGTTAAGAAAGCCGGAACTACCTCCAAGGAATTTAAGAAGGGAGAGGCTAGAGTGAAATCCACCATGGAGGGGAGTCGAGAAAAGGAGGATCCTGAGGAATGTGAAGTTGACGGTGAGGACTCCACCTTAGAGAGGACTGTCCCTGCTCGTAGGACCCAGTCCACTAAGAGTAATGTCCAGTGTTTTCAGTGTGGTAAGATGGGCCACATTTCTTCCTTCTGTCCCGTAAAAAGGGAGATGGCGTCCAGGACTGCGAAATCCATGCTATGCACCACATTGACCACTGAAACCGCCCCTGCGGCCGAAGGAGGTACTACCCCAGAAACTAATGAAGTGCCGGCCCCGCCACTGATGGCAGCCGCGTGGGACCGCCGGCTATTGTAAAGGTCGTTATTGAAGGCATCTATGCGTCTGCGTTACTGGATACTGGTTCACAAGTAACCATTGTATATCAACCTTCTATGATCAGCACCTTCACCGGTTACCCCTACTGTCTGCTGACACTATGAGATTAAGAGGGTTGAGCCATGAAGATTATCCTATTGATGGAGTGGTACGGGTGCAGTTGGATATCCCACAGTTGAACACTGGCAAGCATCATCCCATGGAGGTGGAAGTGCTGAACCCCAAGAACACCCCAGTGCCCCTATAATCATGGGAACCAATACCGACATAGTACAGGCCATGATCCGTATGTACTTACAGGAGGCGGGTGAACTACCGTTGATGGCGCTAGCAGCGTACCCAGCGTTGCAAGATGAATGCTGTAGGATAGCTGCTGAGGAAGAGCATGGCGTCCTGTACAATATCGATTACGGATTGACGGAGATTCCCCCATGGGGAGGAAAGATGACGATGGCCACCTGTTGCTACCCAGAGAGGCATAAGGTGGATCGACTATTCTCACTGGAGAGTACTGCAACCGATGATCAACAGCGCGGATACCAGCTGCTGGCCTCAGTGCAAGAATGGCCATTTAAAATACAGAACAGAGTACGGGTCTATGTAAAGAACCTTTCTCCCTATACCATGCCCATAGACTATGGGCAGCAGTTGGGCCGAATATATCCTGTCACTCCGGAAGAAAAGATGGAAGTTAGATCACAGGCAGCTACCGTTTCTACTGCTGTTCCTCAACTGGCGTTTGATTTTGGAGGTTCTCCCATGATGGCGGCATGGAAAAAAAGATTGCAGACTAAGTTAGAAACCAGACGAGAAGTATTCTCTATCAGTGATATGGATGTGGGGTCTAGCCGCAGCGCTCAACATACCATATGGCTTAGCGATACGACTCCCTTCCGAAAACGATCCCGTCGCATCACCCCGAGGGACGTGGAAGATGTGAGAAAACTGCTACAAGAAATGGAGGAGGCCGGCATTGTACGGGGATCGCATAGCCCTTACGCTTCGCCCATCGTGGTGGTGCGAAAGAAGAATGGGATGGTACGTCTATGTGTGGACTATAGAACCTTGAACAATCGTACTGTGCCAGATCAGTATACCCTTCCGCGGATCGAAGATCTCTTGAATGCTCTGTCTGGGAATAAGTGGTTCAGTGTGTTGGATCTAAGGTCCGGGTACTATCAAGTGCCCATGAACTCTGAAGATCAAGAGAAGACAGCTTTCGTTTGCCCGTTAGGGTTTTATCAGTTCACGCTTATGCCTCAAGGAATATGTGGTGCGCCAGCCACTTTTCAGCGTCTGATGGAAAAGACCATCGGAGATATGAATCCCAGGGAATGCTTAGTGTATCTGGATGATATTATAGTGTTCGGAAAGACGTTGGAGGAACATGAAGAAAGGCTGTTGAAAGTGCTGGCCTGACTCAGTACCGAAGGGCTCAAGCTGTCTATGGATAAATGTCGGTTCTGCCGCACCTCAGTGACTTATGTTGGCCACATTGTCTCGGCCGAGGGGATAGCTACCGACCCCGGAAAAATAGAAGCAGTGGTGAATTGGCCACGGCCCAATAACGTCATGGAATTACGCTCGTTCCTGGGGTTTTGTGGGTATTACCGAAGATTTGTGGAAGACTACTCACGCAAAGCAAAGATCCTTATCAACCTTCTCAAAATCTACCATGAGGACACGGGTCATAAAGCCACTTCCGCTCAAGCACCCTTCGGGGACAAGTGGACTCCTGCATGCGAGCAGGCGTTTCAGGGACTAAAGATGAACTTAACACAGGCTCCAGTGTTGGCGTACGCAGATCCAGATCGACCGTATGTCCTGCATGTGGATGCTAGTTTCAACGGGTAATGAGCAGTGCTGCACCAGAAATACGATACCGGACTTCGACCAGTGGCGTATGCCAGCCGAAGCATGATGCCTAGTGAACAAAACTATCCGGTACATAAGTTGGAGTTTCTAGCCCTCAAATGGGCTATTGTGGATAAGCTGCATGACTACTTGTACGGCGTTCACTTTGAGGTTCGGACTGATAATAACCCTATGACATACATCAACACCTCTGCTAAGCTTTCAAGTTATCGATTCAACCTTAAATACAAGCCGGGACCTATGAACATTGGTGCGGATGCCCTATCGCGATGACCAGGGCTAAATCCTACTCTGGACGAAGAGGTGTAAGAGGTTTGGGAAGAAATTCCGGGACCCGGCATACGGGCTTTGTGCTCTGTAGCAGCGGTCGTACTGTAGGTGACCAAGTAGCCTTTTCTGAATTGAGGATAGCGGATTCATTAGGGTGTCAACCAAAGGCTATTCCACGGGCGTACCACCATCTGGAAGGAATGAACATAACTCTGAACAAGATTATTACTTGGAAGGATTTGGTACAATATCAAATTCATGATCCAGTGGTAGGAATAGTACGGCAAGCTCTGCAGCAAGATATCCCTTCAGTGCTTAGACGAGCCCCTAAAGAAATGGTAGCCCTGCTCATGAAGGAAATGGACACATTTGAGCTAGATAACTGTCTATTGTATAGGGTAGTACCGTATCACAACCATCCTGATAGACGGCAGTTATTTCTACCTAAGATCCTGCAACCCACGGTCCTCCGAGCATTACACGATGATCACGGCCATCTCGGTATTGACAAAACATTCGGACTACTTCGTGATCGATTCTTCTGGCCAAAAATTAGAGAGTCTGTGGAGATACACTGTAGGCGGTGTACCCGCTCTATACAACGGAAAACACTACCCGCCCGGGCTGCGCCCATGGCTCATGTGAAAAGCTCAGGATCTATGGACTTTCTTTGCATCGAACCTGACACCCGAGGTATCGGAAATGTACTGGTGATCACAGATCATTACACCAGATATGCCCAAGCCTTTCCTACTAAAGACCAACGGGCTGTAACTGTAGCTAAAGTATTATGGGAGAAGTATTTCCTTCATTATGGACTACCAAATTGATTGCATTTGGATCAAGGCCGGGACTTTGAAAGTAATCTTATACGAGAATTGCTTAAGTTGCTGAATATTACCACGTCTCGGATGACCCACTATCATCCTGAGGGGAATGCTATGCCAGAACGGTTTAATAGAACACTGCTTGACATGCTGGGTACTCTGAAAGGCCAACAGAAGACTGAATGGAGTAAACATGTAGAGACTTTGGGGCATGCTTATAATTGTACTTGACATGAGTCTACTGGATATACACCGTATTTTCTGATGTTTGGATGAGAAGCACGGCTACCGGTAGATGTACGCCTGCGAATATCTACTGATGGAGTACCCAACAGGACGCATTTCCAGTATGTGCAAAGGTTACAAGATAGTCTGCAACAAGCATATAAATTGGCAGAGAAAGCTTCGGCTCAACTAAATGCGAATAATAAGAGACGTTATGATCACAAAGTACGGCATAAGGAAATTCGTCCAGGGGATGCTGTTCTGCTTCGAAATATGGGCGTTCACGGAAAGCATAAACTGGCCGACCGTTGGATGGATGGTGTTTATGAAGTGGAGTCGCAGATGCGTGGCCTCCCGGTATACCGTATCAAAGACTCAGAAGGCCGGGTAAAGGTATGGCATAGAAATCATCTCCTTCCCATACCTCAATTAGGAGATAAAGAGTTGAAAGTACCCACTGCTTCACTAGATGGGGAGCCAGATTTTACAGAGGATGGTCCACAGACTGTAGTTAATACCACCTCTGAGGATCCTATGGAGGGAACCTCTCAAAGGAGCCTTCCGACCGCTGGGGCATCTCCCAAAGGAGCTACGGGTAAAGGGCCCCTTGGTCCAACGCCAGATAAGCTGACTCCAATGAGCCAGCCTTTAGACCCACAGAGCCCATGCTTTGTGCCTCAAAGAGACTGTGTTGAAACGTTGAGCCCCTCAAGGGAAGAGATTGAGTTGCAAAATTAGATTAGTTACTCTCCAGAAGGGGTAACTGAAGAACTGCTGCGTAGAAGCCAAAGAGTTGCTCAACCTCCCATGAGAATGACTTATCATCAATTCAGGGCACCCCATTATGAGGCTCAGCAGTGAGCTCACCGTAAAGTGAGATCTGTGATTGGAATGTTCAACAAAATGTATAATCTCATGTAGAGTATACAGTGATAAGTTATATTCCATACATGCATTTTTATTGTGTAAATATGTGTGACATTGGTTTACGTTCCCAAGCGGGGTCGTTGGATTCTACAGGGGAGAGAATGTCGTGGTATTCCCCTGGTCCCTCTCTGTACCTCCGCTGCGGGGGGTGATCGCGGGCGCTGTCAGGGACGAGCGGCAGACCCGCCGGCACATAAGAAGGTGGGCGCTGAACAGGGAGCGTTCCTGAGGATCCGCGGCGGCCCGATAGCATAGGGTGGGTTCATAGTCGTTAGACTTCCGCGTATGCGCGTGCATTGCAGCCACTGCCGGGTGAAACGTAGCATTGAGCTACCACCCCTCCATATGTGCGCGTACTGGTGTGCGTAGGAGTGCACGGCCCACACGCAGGATGATGCGTGAAGGTGGAGCGACAGCGGTGGACTCCGTTTCAACGGCGGTCCGCATGATCGGGAGACGGTCCTCTACCGGTGAGGTTTCCAGCCCCAGAAAGCGGACATTACCCGTGGAGACATCAGTTGCTGTGCTTACTTTCATTTGACTTCTTGTGAGTAGGGTTTCAATTTTGCCCACCCGGACAGCAGTCACATTTTACCTTCATGTGTATGTCACATTTTATTAAACCGTTTTGTTATAGTTGATCTTTTGCAGGTTTTCAGTACTTGTTATGTCTGTTTTAGTGTAGTTGTGTTGTATGTCATGTCACTTAGCTTTATAGGTTAGGGTTTTTAGTATCCTCTTTAGTATCCCATACAGTATCACACTATGATTGGTTTTTGGTTCTGTATTTCCATGTGGTGACAACACACAAATAATCAGATGATTACATAAAGCCCCCTGTAATTGCACTCTAGGTAGGTGACATTATGGGAACAATGTCATCTATTAGGAGGCCACTAATAAGCCTATTCCCTTAATAGGGTAAGCCGCAAAGGTCACACTCAAATGAAAATAAAAAACTTGTAATCGATATTGTTAAAAACGACGAGACACCATAAAAATGCATACACAATGCATGATAAAATCCCCAAATGTGTATAGGCACGAAAACGGGCAAGGAACTAGCAATGTCAAAAGCCACAAAGTAGGCTGACGCAACGCTGCGTAAGTACACACAGTTTGTGTGTGGTTGCGTACCAAAATAGTTAAATAATAAATGGTCCGCTGCAGTGAGTAATGGAGTATAAAAGACCCCCCTTCCGTGAGGTAGTATACAACCTGATTAGGATCGCTAGCGTGCCGACAGCTGAAGTTCCAGGAAGTGACCGGAGCTGATCGTGCCTACTCCCACAAGCCGCGTGGACGTCAGCGTGATGACGTCACGCGTACCCCGTGATGACGTATCACGCTGACGTCCACGCGGCTTGTGGGAGTAGGCACGATCAGCTCCGGTCACTTCCTGGAACTTCAGCTGTCGGCACACTAGCGATCCTAATCAGGTTGTATACTACCTCACGGAAGGTGGGTCTTTTATACTCCATTACTCACTGCAGCGGACCATTTATTATTTAACTATTTTGGTACGCAACCACACATACACTGTGTGTACTTACGCAGCGTTGCGTCAGCCTACTTTGTGGCTTTGGACATTGCTAGTTCCTTGCCCGTTTTCGTGCCTATACACATTTGGGGATTTTATCATGCATTGTGTATGCATTTTTATTGTGTCTCGTCGTTTTTAACAATATCGATTAAAAGTTTTTTATTTTCATTTGAGTGTGACCTTTGCGGCTTACCCTATTAAGGGAATAGGCTTATTAGTGGCCTCCTAATAGATGACATTGTTCCCATAATGTCACCTACCTAGAGTGCAATTACAGGGGGCTTTATGTAATCATCTGATTATTTGTGTGTTGTTGCTCTGCGTTCTCCCTTGCACCAGGAAGTCTACCCTTACTTTATGTGTGTTTGTGTGGTGAAGCGACGTGTCCCCTGTGTATCCTTTCCATGTGGTGAGACAACTATCAAGAACCGTCAGAAAATTCGAGTTCCAACAGGACTGGTTTATGCCATATGGTCAGGACTATCACTGTATTACATTGAGTGTGTGAGGCGCAGGTTTATTTTTTTCTGTAATATAAGAGGCATGAATTGAAAATTGAGGATCTCTGACATTTAGATAAGATTTTGTATCATCCGATACTATCTAAACTATTATGGAGAAGTACTGTATGTACAGTATGACTTCCCTTCTGACAATATGTAGAACATAATACAAGGTATAATTTACAGGTACAATTAGTCTCCTATATAATTTCTGATAGAAATGAACAAAATAGAGAAAATGACTTGGAGGTTGGAAATTTCTGTCTACAAAGTTGGAAGTTTGAAATCTCTCTCTCTAATGTGCATACAACTCCTAGTAAAAATCAATTCCACACTAACATTCTAGCATTAAAACTGCTTTCCAGATAACCCTTTCTGACATTCTCGACAATATTTACTAATGCACAGTCACTTTTACTACCAGAGTCAATCCACTAACAAATTTTAGATCAAATGTTTAAGCTTGCAATGCAACACGCCCAAGTCCCTGACCCGACTATGAACTAGAAACTTTTATTACATTGTTGTTATATTATTGATATGCAAATGACACTAGTTCACTTATTACATTAGTAATCAAAGTGGGATTAATGATCAATTATCAAATAAATAAGCATAGAACATTGTAATGATTGTAGCGTCCTTCAAGCTACATGTGATACAGAAGTGTGAGAAAATAACCATCTTTCAATAAACTGGTATAAAGTGCAACTCCAAAGATCACTGTCTCAAGTGGATCTAGCATAAGCACAGCCATCATGAATACCATTGTCTCACTCTTGACAGGCTGTTCTCCTGTTTGTGCTTTGACTGCAACCCTTCTATTGACACTTGTGCCTCATTCTTCAACTGTAAATGCACAAAAACCTGAAACATTGATAATGCACCCAAATATCATTGCAGAGTTATAGATATAAGCTTTCCTAAACTCACAAACTAGCAGTATTTGTATTCCCTTCACAAGAACTATGACACCACTCACTTATAGAGACTTATGAATAATAGCGTATTAACCATTACACACAAATTATTCTTCATGCGTGATTAAAACAAAAAAAAACTATTGATGCTGAATAAATTGTTCTTTTTATAAATCGGACTGTCAAAAAGTACACAAGGACTGGAGAGAAAAAAAAGGCTCCAAAAAAAATGAAAAGAGCAAAAAAATTACATTTTAATCTCCATCACTCTATGTGATGCATGATGAAGGATGGAAATTGAAGGTAACCAGTAAACTGCAGTGAGTCACTGGCTGATTGGAGTAATTATTGCCCACCCTTAACACCTCCATCATATGCAGTGAGAAACTAATGAAAAAACAAACCAGGGTAGAGCAGAAAGGATATTCACTATGTGTCTTCTGCTGGGTATCTCAGTAAAGGATTCTGCTCGTTTGCAGGACAGAGCAGCAAACACACTAATGATTTGCACTGACACTGTACGGCTTACATTCTGACCTTCCCTTGCTGTAGCGCTTCTTTTTTTTTCTTCTGAAAGGGTGCGGTGCTTGGCTTTATGCGTTATGTACGACACAGCACAGCAACACGTCTTGACATGTGGCAGCACATAATACAGAACATTGACTTCTGATTGCGTAATTAGATGCTAAGGACAAGGAGGAATGAGTGACAGCTTTTAGAGAAAAATGTTGATACATGCCTAAACAAAAGCCAAAACACTTAATGGGAAAATAATTCTCAGAGGAGTAAAACTAAAGTAGCCCAACAAGTTTACTTTTTTTTAATGCATGACACCCTATTTTGAAGCTCATGTTAACTTTTAACTTTGACTTTGACACCAATATCAAAACAACAAATATACAAGGTGTTTATAAAACTACACCAGTGTAAAGGGCAGAGTGAATAAATATGATGAATACATATGCAGTATATAATGCAATATAGTAATATAAACCAAACACAATCAAATAGCAATCATGACCAAAGGTGATGGTGCAATATGTGAAAAAAAGGGGAAATAATTCACTACTAAAAACCGAAATCAATCATCCTAGGAGTTCTTCTTGACAATTTTTCTAACCATGTGAGGAGTGCAGGATATATATATATATATATTGTATCTTGCAAGATAACTTATTTGCAACAACAGTGTATATAGAAATCCCACCCAGGTCTCTCTTTAAGGTAAGGCACTACCCCATGGCTTTATAACAAGGTATGTCTGTAGTCAGTTACAGTACCTGCTCGGTCAGATCATAGGCTCTACGTCCTCTGCTGTTCCGCAGTGCAATCCCACAGGGAACCATTTTTATTCTTCATATGATAAGTTGTGGGTGAATTTTGCAATATAATACACTCACATGGGTTAAAATCACATCAGAAGGTGATATATATGGTCAAATATGGAATGATCTGTTGATGAGATGTTCCTGTTTGTGGTTCCTCTTGAATATAATAAAAATAAATAAAGGCAATCACAAACAGTGAAGGTCAGTGAAGGCTGACCTCACAATATGGAAACAATTAAAGAAGGGACCAATAGTGCAGATGATCTAGACTTTATATGTGTAAAAATGCAATAGAAAATGTGCAGTCACAATGTATTAAAACATATCAAAACATGAAAAGGGCATCAATACGAGCAGGCTCCCGGCTCAGGGAAGGATCTCACGTCATTTACGATATGCAAACTTCCTGGTCAGGTCTCCTCCGTCTCATCTCTGCACCTGGTCGGCGACTCAATGCATTTCGCCACAACGTCACTGACATGAGGAACAGGAGGAGACACCGGAGAGAAGGTAAGAGACAGTTACAGAGGCCCCGCGCGCTCCCCTGGCAATCAGTTTAAATGTTGTTGGGAAGAGCACTGGGCCTCTGTAAGCACGGGCTCGGTGCAAGTGCACCGATGGGACCAACATCAAGCCGGCCCTGCTGAGACTCAACATAGATCCATAAATCTTCAATACAGCAGTCTCTAAAGCTGCCTTACTTATAAAAAAATAGGTCAAACAGCGCATCAATCTTTTGTTAGATCTAGATGTTTGTAAATGTATATAAGTGCACGGGACATAAATCCACCCCAATAAGTCCAAATAAACTTGTGTAGAAAATATGGAGTCCCAGCATTCAAAGATCACAATCAGCAGCTATTTTATAATTCATCATATTTGTGTATTTGATCCCACGCAAGAATAATACAAAAAAGAGCATTTTTCAGGGGCAACTGGTACAACATGAGAATATTGTCACTTGAACGGAGAGATAATAAATGTAATACACAATAGACTAAATTGTCCGTCAGTTCTGTCTGAGGTAATACTGCACCGACACACTTTATTCGAGCAAATACCCAGTATGTACCTGGCAGATACCTGGAATGTGCCGCTCCTCACCTCTGACAAGCCCCGTTGCGTTTGCCTTCCCAGCCTGGGTTCATGCCTGGCTGACGGGCGGCTGATCTGTTAAATGATAATGATTAGGATTTAATAGGCTGCAATGCTTCGCGTGTCTACCAGATGGCATAAATTCATGAATTTAATGCAGTATATATATATATATACTGTGCAGTATTGCAGCCAGCGGGAATAAAATGCTTCAATCCCTGCTTGGAAAATACCTCAATGCACTCGGGCAGAAAACAGTCACAAACCTCAATACACCCGGGTATACCCAAATTCGTGGGACTAGCCGAGCTCGAATAAAGTGTGTCGCCAGTGTAAACACCTGTGCAGTGGATCAGTGGTCTATACAGTGAACAACAGTGTTATATAGTGAACAGTGGTTTTAGAATAGCCACAGTCAGAGAAAGTGCCTGTAGCCGAGTATACAGCATTTACAAAGTGAGCAATGTAAAACAAGAAAGACACTATATAAGAAATAAAATACTATACTCAATAGGACACAAAAGAAAAAATTGGGCACAAAAAACAGAACTCTAGAGTTGTAAAGGAAAAAGTCTGGTATTAATATATCACATACTGAAAGTGAATGTAATTAAAGAAAAAAGGCAAAGCACACTAATGCCTTACAAACACTATACCATAAATAAAAATATCACTTGTGAGCACAATCACATCTCACACAGGTCTGCAATCCTGATTTTCACCAGTATCTCTTAGCATATAGTGCTTCCACTGCAGCCAGGGATTCTGGGAAATTACATGCAAATGAGCACAAAGTGTCACCATAACTTATATAATGTGCGGTTGAAACCGTATACCAAAATGTAACCACTTTCTTCCATGAATGGCCAATATTTAATATACTGTATACTGAGACCCAATATAGATCCACAAATCCCTTTAGCAATGGCCACACAAATCAGGAAAGGAGGAAAGGCGTGGGAGGGGAGGAAAGAAAGAGAGCAAATAAGGGAGGAAATACAGAAATAACCCCTGTCACGTACTGTACAGCACACCTGTGAGCATGTCACTTTTATATGGGACAAGGGTTAATACACAGCTAACTAGCTCACCCACTTTTCACCTTCTGCAAAGGTCCCTCAAATGAATAATATCTCCCCTCAATCTATTCCAATATGTCATCTGTCACGAACGGCACAACAGTGAGCACGTGCCTTATATATGTAACAAGGGTGAATACACACAGCTAACACGCTGACACACTTTTCACATTCCGCATGGGTCCTTCAAATGAATAATATACACCTTCAAGTCACCACAATATACAGTATATATATATATATATATGTAACGGGTTTTCCCCCCCCCCAATCGCAGATTATACGGTGGAGGTGTAGGAACATACAAGGTTACTCAGGTGTGGTGCATTACCTGTTGGCTCACAGGAGGGCTGAGCTTCCGCCACGGGGAACCTGGGGTAATTATACTAGGGGTGATCACTTACAACATCTTCTCGGTACAGCGCCTCCACCTGCGATGGCTCCCACCAGAGGGGGAGTGGTTCCTCGCAGGACAATCACAATAATAATCACTTACACGACAGCATGTATATTAACTATATGACTTTACTAACACACATATCACACAATACATAACATCATAACCTTATCACCTCCGGCCCAATGTCTGGCGTTCCCACCCAGTGTCCTGTAATCCCCCACCCAAATGTCCCGTACTCCTACGGAGGTCGTGGGTGACTGCGCAGTCACTATGAACTAATAGGCCTGTTGGTGCACATATAATTCAGAGGTACCTTCCGAGCACTCCGATGCTCAGGCCTGCAACACTCTTCTCAAAATTGTCAGACGTGCGATGCATCCGTCTGATCCTATCCAGGTGATATTCTCCGTGGACCCCAACATGGGTCCGAACTCCGTCACTGGAACCACAGCATCCGCTGAGTCCCTCTCTAACGATACAGCAACGTGACACACCCTGCACTATAGGCCGTCCCTATAGCACAGCATCCTTAAGTGGCTTAAGGGTCAACTCCTAGGGCATTCGGGGTTGCCTATCCTATATAGGTAGGTCTTGTACCCACCCTACTCATAATACGGGCCCTGGGCCATGGCTCCCCGGATTCGTTACCGCTATGAACCCCCCCAGTTGCCTCGTACTACGCGCAACGCCACCCTGGGCAATGGCTCCCCGGATTGGTTACCGCTATGAACCTCCCCAGCGCCTCGCCACTCGCAACACGGACCCTGGCCTATGGCTCCCCGGACTGGTTACCGCTATGAACCCCCCAGCTGTCTTGTGCCACTAATTCACCTAAACGCCTGCCGCAACGCTCTGCAGACTAACCTCAGCCCCCTTTATCCCTGGCTATTCCCCAGCTCTGACTACCATGAGTGACAGGGTCCCTCTCAGAGACTATCCCTGGCAACACTCACTAACCTGAGGGATAAGGGCTTACTTGGACCTTAGGGCCGCTGGCCTAGTGCAGGGAGTCCCCGGCTCCTGCACCCTACCTCCTTCCTTGGGCTCCTGACTCTGACTTCACGTAGCTCCAGCCCGCCAAATGTATCCATTCCTGTCCAGGGCAGTCCTACAGCCCTATTGGCTGCTATCAGGCACCTGGTGCCTGTCTCCCTATGCCTCCTGGGAGTTGTAGTTCCCAGGAGGCTGCTACAGCATTGGGGCCGCGTGCGCACTTGCCCTGCGCATGCGCGAATCTCAATGGCCGCCGCAACCTCTCTCTTCCCTGTCCTGCCCTCGTGCGATTCCTCCTTGGCGCTAGGGTTCCTGCCGCGCATGCGTGACCACTGCGCATGCGCAAGCCAAGGAACAATGGAGGCTGGCTCACCGCCCGGCTCCGGGAGCGCCGGGAGTCCTGTGACGCGCGTGCGGCCCCGGCAACCGGCCGCACGCATCCCCGGCAACCCCCGAGCCGGGACCCGACCGCCCTCACCTTCCAGAGCGTCTGGCGGGGCCGCCATGGGACTCGGCGGCCCCCGCGATCGGCATCGAGGTGAGGGGGGAGCGGACACTCTGGGGAGACCTGGCTACATATATATATATATATATATATATATATATGTAAATATATATACATATATATATAAAACAGTGTTTCCCCCACCCAATCGCAGATAGGGGCCATTACAGTGTGTATGGTGAATATACCTGCTGGCAACAGGAGGGCTGAGTCGGTAGTGGAGACACAGGATTAGGCTTCTGGGGTTCATACCACACATACAGTATCTACTTAGCAGTGCAGCACCTCCATCTGCCGTGGACTCCAGGAACTGAACATGATCTTCTACGGTAGAACTTATTACCTCTCCCCCCATTAAGATCACACACCAGGCAGGAGGTATATTGCAAAACAGGAATTGGTTTATTACTACACTGCAGTAACAGTTATTCAGCAGTCTTCTGCCGGTTTCAGTCTGTCAGTATTCACTGGATGATGGTCCCTGAACTGCCACTACAGACCAAGGGCACCCGCAGCCATCCTAGCTCTTCCCCACCTCCCTAGCGGAGGCAAAGGTATGATCCACACTCACTCTCCCCCAAGGGGAAGAGCACATGGGAAGGCCCCAATCTCAGGCTCCCAATTGTGTGACCTTCATTCCTCAAGTGGGGATGGAACAACCGAAGGTGGGTGGTGTCTGCCCTTAAGTACAGCCAGGAGAGGGCACAGGTCTGTCCCAGGATTAGGCAAATCTCAAACCTGCTGTACCCACCCCATCTGACACTCAGGGGCAGCACCAGTGAAGGGGGAAACCCCAATATGACTACTGGCAGGCCTGCTGTACCAGGGCTTACTGCCAGGAGAAGGGCAGAATAGTAGTCAGGGATGACTCTGATATATATATATATATATATATATATATATATATATATATATATATATATATATATATATATATATATATATAATCCGCTGCCACCACCAAATGGTTAAGAGAAGTATGTACAGAGCCTTTGGTCTCTGTTGATTATGAAAACTATTTTTCAGACAGTCCAGGAGGAGCATATATGGGGAAAAAGGAAACAAAACAGTGCAAATTTAAGGGCAGACGTTGAGATTAAGTGATTGGCTGAATGATGAAATCTTGGCTCTAATGGTCTATCTACTCACAAGATGTTAGTGGTATATGCGCAATTGGCAGATAGGGCTGCCACCCCAAGTGGATGCTGTATATTGTGGGATTCCCTCCAGGCTCGTCTCATCAGTGTGGCAATGATATATATGGAGGAGAAAAACAGCACTACATAGCGCGATCTGTCTTGTATTGAACTTTATAAAAAAATAGACATATAAAATGTGCACTTACAATGTGCTAATATAAAAATCGCATTTATCACATAGAAGTGAATCAAGTGGGTATTCCGCCGCTCTCACCGCCTCCTCTCTGGCTCTGGATCTCCTTCGTCTGCAACTTGGGATTCCAAACTCTGTGTGTCCTCCGGTGCGTGTGAAGTCACTGCTCAGTGGACGGTGCAGCTACGGATCCCTCACTAGTCCAAAACACCACTCAACGCGTTTGGAGTGTGACAAAGCCATACACAGCTTTCAAGGGCTGGGCGAAACGCATCGAGTGGTGTTTTGGACTAGTGAGGGATCCGTAGCTGCACCGTCCACTGAGCCGTGACATCACACGCACCGGAGGACACACAGAGTTTGGAATCCCAAGTTGCAGACGAAGGAGATCCAGAGCCAGAGAGGAGGCGGTGAGAGCGGCGGAATACCCACTTGATTCACTTTTATGTGATAAATGCGATTTTTATATTAGCACATTGTAAGTGCACATTTTATATGTCTATTTTTTATAAAGTTCAATACAAGACAGATCGCGCTATGTAGTGCTGTTTTTCTCCTCCATATATATCATTGCCACACTGATGAGACGAGCCTGGAGGGAATCCCACAATATACAGCATCCACTTGGGGTGGCAGCCCTATCTACCAATTGCGCATATACCACTAACATCTTGTGAGTAGATAGACCATTAGAGCCAAGATTTCATCATTCAGCCAATCACTTAATCTCAACGTCTGCACTTAAATTTGCACTGTTTTGTTTCCTTTTTCCCCATATATGCTCCTAATGGACTGTCTGAAAAATATATCATTCTACTTGGGACCCGGGAAACAGGTTCCACCAGAGGGTTCGAGCAGGGATATATTATTTTGAGCACATATTGTATATTGTATATTGCACTATTAACTTGCACTTAATGACACTTATATTTGAAGTTGTTAGCGCCTTTTATTCACGATTATGAAAACTATGCACTTAACACACAAAAATCTGTTATAGCAAAATGTGTCCGAAAATATTATTTACTCTCTATAAAGCGTGCAACAATTCAGTCAGAACCCAAATAATTACTTATTAAACTTTAGCTTTAATATATAAAAAAGTACAGTGCTTAGGTTACAGTAAAAAGTTATAAGAAGAACATAAAGTATGCGGACAGTTTCTTAAAATAAAAAGATAAACAGAATTTCCTAAACGTTAGCACATATATCAGGTGCTTCCCAGAGAAGTCACTGGTATAGGAAAGATGAGAATTCACGTTTCTGATCCTAAACACACACCTCTGCTGAATTCTGCTTCATAATTAAAATGCGGGGTTTATATTATAAATTCCCTTACTGTAATTGAAAACAACATAAGCCTACTTTTCTGGGTGTGGTTCCAACCTACCCCTTTCATCAATCACTCTAGATTATATTTTTACGACTTTAAGGAAGTAGCCCTTTCTTTTGACTTTTAGGGCCTCATTCAGAAAGCCTCGATAAGGCCCTTATCAAGCACCTATCGACCAAAATGGCTACTCGTATTCAGAAAGCCTTGATAGGTGCTCGATAACAGCCTGTATCGACGCAAAATTTTATGATCAAAAGAAAATCGCCAATTGAGCGGCGAACAGCCGCTTATCGACCATTTTCGGAAGGATCATAAACTCGCGCGATTCAGATACCAGCGAGTTGGCTGTCGCGGCCTATCACTGCCCTAAAAGGCGATCTTCTCCCCAAATCCAATTCACCTCAAAATGTAGGTAAATTGGTGGGGAGATGTGTCAGGACTTAGAAAAAATCAGGCCCTTTTCCTGCCTCGGATTGATGCCGGGGGTCTCCGGAGCTGATAGCCATTAATAGCAGCTCCCGAGCCCCCAGGCATGCATCCGATGCAGGAAAAATACATTTACAGCAACTTCATTACCGTAGCGGCTAACCGCTAAGGCAATGAAGGGGTTGAACACCAGTGCCAGACTCACTGTGGCTAGCGAGGATGGGTGAAGGGGGAATTTGGCCCTTAGTGGCTGTTTAGACCTTGCGGGGGGTTGCGGGTGACTTAACCCCTTCATTACCTTAGCGGTTAATACCGCTAAGGTAATTAAAGGGGTTAACTCACCCGCAAGGTCTAGACACCCATCCTTAGGGCTAATACCCCCTTCACCCATCCGTGAGGCCTAAGCACCCACCCTGGGTGCTTAGGGGACCCCCACTGTACCCATTTGAGTAGTATAGTGGTACATCATACTCATATAATAATAATATGGGCATGATAAGCCTCTATAGCACTCAATGGGCACCCTAATTACAATACATTAATACACAAGACACACAATAATAAAACATAACTAAACTCCAAAAAAACATACTTCACTAAATAAAAACAGTAGCCAGCTAATCCAATCAATACAAGCAATAACAACATGAACAATTAATTAATTAAACCATTAACCAATCAAACCAATTAATTCCTAAACCAACTCAAAATGAATAGTAACACTAACCAATCAAAACAATTAATTACTACAACATTAATGAATGTAAACATTCAAATACAAAGAAAGAAATTCTAACAATATCTGAAAAACATAAAACGCAGTAGCTAACATAATACAACATTAACTACAAACGAACACCAATCGTAAACCTTTTATTAGCATTAAGCATGAAAAAACAAACAATCACATCCACATAATAAACTGAAATGAAAAAAAGCAACAGCAATACCAAGCGAGAAATGCCCCCCAAATATTGTCATAATAATGTATTAATCTGTACCCTAAAGAGGTACAGATTAATATATTATCAATCAATGTGCCTCCCCCAAAAAATCAAAACACACATCCAATGAATAAACCTGTAAAAAGAGACATTTACAAACATTCAATATATTACTTACCATTAGAAGCGGTGGCCCTCCGACTCCCGGGGTAACAGGAAGCTCACGTACCTTGAAGCCCTCCAACAGCATCCGATGCCATCCGCCATGAAGATCCTGATCAGGTACCCAAATCTTCTTTTTTCTTTCTTTAATCACCTTCTTCTATCTTCATCTGTAACCATTTCTTGATCTTCTTTATCTTCTTTCTTCATCTGTCAATCCAAAAAACTTTGTTTCTATAATACTTAGACAGACGCCAACTTCACTGTTGTGTTTGTGAACTTAATATGCGTGCCTGGATATGAAATATGACAACCTCATTTTAACCAATGCTTGAGAACAGATATTTGTCTTTTGCACCTCCTAATCATGAAGTGTTTGGCATCGTTTGATTCGTCTCATTGCAACAGTTATACATATCTATTTTTTATTCTTGCAAATTACTGTCAGGCCCAGGATATCATATTTAATAACTTTACCCAAACCTTTGAGCTGTCATTTTGGCCACACACCCCTGATATTTCACAAATCATCCAAAGAATGTCTTACAAGGTATATTTAAAAGATTTACATTTATTCCAGTGTCAGGACAGCCACATTTCAACCCTCCCACTTACAAAACCAGATATCCTTATCCCTGGATACCATCAATCTTATAAATCACCGGCCTGGCCAGGGGTTTAACCAGCCATAAAAATATTCATGTAATTTTAAGACAACTTGTAACCAACATTAACCTCTTAACAAATGTCACGTTTCGGGATATAGAAACCCCTTCTACAGGCCCGTTTCCAGGTAGACCATAGTCACCTGGTACTTCCCTAAATCCTGCAACAATGAATCACTGAATATCAGAATGAAGGTAGGCTGTGAGGCACAAGACTCAGACCAACTAACCCTAATCATCCAGTTTCCCTGTTACTCACTTAGGGTTAGTTGGTCTGAGTCTTGTGCCTCACAGCCTACCTTCATTCTGTTGGGATATTCAGTGATAGCTTGTCACTGTGGGCTCTATGCAGTAAGTGCCGAAAAAGTCCTCTCGCCAAGTGTTCCTTATCGGCATGATTCTGCCGATTTCCCCTCGCCGTATGCAATAAGTGCCAAATCCCTTCCGAATCAAGCCGAAAACATTTGTTCCCACTCTGCTGATGATTTGCTGATCACACACAGGTGTATCTGGTGTGCATGGCGGGGTGGTGTTAGGTTCGCCAATGAAACTTCTTGCTGAATCTGCCGAAGCAAGCATGTTTTTGATTGAGCGGCCCATTTAAAGGCAGCGTGTATTTTTATTCATTCTCTGTGTTGTTGGGAGAGAGAGAGACACACAGAGCTGGGCGATTTACATATTTCATATTGACTGAGAGAGTTGTTGTGTATTGTGAGAGGTTTGTCCTGTGTTGTTTTGTTAACATCTTGTCTTGTTTTCACTTTGTAAGTGTTCAATGCGATTGTCTTTACATTTCTTTTCTGTTCTTTGTGAGTGCTATAAGTATGGCCGAAAGGCGTGGGAAGAGTGATGCTGGTGTGAGTGGTACTGGTAGTCATGTGAGTACGCGTCTGAGTGAACGTAGGATTCAAGGGAGTTCTGTTGCTGCGAGTGTGACTCGTGTTGCTGGGAGTGCGAGTGGTGTTGCTGTGAGTGCGAGTGCTGCTGGTGGCTCTGTTGCTGGTGCTGCTGGGGTGTCTGTTGCTGGTGCTGCTGGGGTGTCTGTTGCTGGTGCTGCTCGGGTGTCTGGTGGTGGTGGTGCTGCTGGGGTGTCTGGTGGTGGGGTGGTTGGTGGTGGGCCGCTTTTGGAGTCTCTTCCATTGGAAGAAGGAGAGTCCAGTCAGCAGCAGCCAAGCTCTGGGGCTGCACGTGCTCATAGGAAACGTGTGGAGCGGTCACGTAATCCTCATTTCAATGAAGAGGAAAACAGAGTTCTTGTCACATGGATTTTGGAGCACTATGACTCTCTGTATGGGCATTTACTAGGTAAGTCTATCTTTGCATTGATTGTTCAAAGACATGTTATCCTAGGTCATGTGAGATGTCTTAATATCAAGCTATTATTCTCTAATATCTATCAATTAAAGTTAATTGTTACACACATAATCCTTCATGCTTTATAACGACCATAACAATCAGTCAAAAAAGTTTGCCAAAGTTCATACAATATTCATGCAAGCTTCCTTAGATTTGTATGTTTCCACGTAAATGCTCATGTGGTACACATATTCAACCTAAACCAGCATGTTTGGTATCTCTTGGAACAGGTTGCAGTTTAGGAAACTACTCGTTTTTCTAATAATAATTAACGTCATATATTTTGTATGTATTTCAAGGGTGGACAAGTTCAGCATCATAAAAAGAAATGTGGGATCAAATAACATTGGCTGTGTCTGCGTGTGGGAATCATGTCAGGGACCGGGCGAATTGTCGGAAGAGATTCGATGATATCAGGGCAAACTTAAAGAAAAAAAATCCAAGCACAACGGATGCATGCTTCTGCCAATGGAGGTGGGCCGCCAGCACAAGCTCTAATGTTAACTCCATTGGAGGAGCAGATGCGGGAAAAATGTATTCCTGTCGTCGTGGAGGGTTTGCCAGGGGACAGAGATATCGGAATTTATTCATCTCAATTTCCACCAGGTGACAAATGTTACTGTACTACGCGTGTCGTATGTTACAGTTCTTATCTATATTTCCGCTGAAACTTATAGTTTTTCCCAATATAAGCATACCTACATATATATCTGTATCTCTCTCTCTCTCTCTCTCTCTCTCTCTCTCTCTCTCTCTCTCTCTCTCTCTCTCTCTCTCTCTCTCTCTCTCTCTCTCTCTATATATATATATATATATATATATATATATATATAAAAGTATATATTTCTATATAGTTGTCCTAAAAAAAACAAAAAATATTATATATATATATATCTATGTGTGTTTGGAAACATGTACTGGCTCAGCTATCGTGGATGACATCATTATGAGTAAACATACACAACTGGACCTGCATGAAGGGATTATGTGTAATGATCTTCCAAATAACACACACTGCAACCTTCTACCTTAAAAAGCATTCAACATCTTTGCTCTATAGTTGAAAGCTGAATGAAAGCTGTGTATAACTTAGCATGAAGTGATTATAATGCATCGTGTACAATGTAAACATGCAATGTTATTGAGTGTCCAATTGCGGACGTCATCAAAAGAGGGAGGTCACAAAGTGCATGTAAACATGAAAACAAACAGCTACATTTACATTTGATCATGCGTTACACATTCAAAGCGTTCTATAATGTATACCAACATTACTATACGCTGGATCTGTTAGATGTGTGAAATCTGTTACATCATATAATAAATTGATGCACACTTAAGTAACATGTTTCATATTATGTGACCTCTTCCTTTAAGAGTTTACTATAGGAGTTTCCCTTGACACATCATAACATTAAGACTAATGTGACACGCAAATCATCATAACATAGAAAAGTACAATGTTCTGCCAATAATAAACGTAAGCGGTGACACGATGAAGTGAATCACATCGACACTGTAATGCCAAGCACATTTGGATTATGAGCTATAGAACGTAAACACTCCTATAAAGTTATAAGTCCCCGCTCCATTGACTCCATTGATGTAGAGATGAGCTATTTTTTCTAAGTGCCGTCCCAGCAACCTTGCCGATCCTTCTCCCCTCCAACTTGCCAACTTTAGTTGGCGGGACAAATTGCCGTAGAAATCTCCATTTTTGAGTGCCGATCAGCACCGATAAGCTGATCGGGGCTACTAGAATACAGCCGATTTCAAAAAGTGCCGATAAGTGGGTTATCGGCAGCCGCATGCTGATAAATTTTTATCAGGAAGAAAAAATGCCGATTTTGACCACTTATCGGCGCTTACTGAATCTCAAACCCAATTTTGGCTGGAAAATGCCGATAAAAGCCTTATCGGCGATTACTGCATGAGGCCCTGTGTCTCCCAGGGACATTGTTGCAGGGTTTAGGGAAGTACCAGGTGACTACGGTCTATCTGGGAACGGGCTTCTATACCCCGAAACGTGACGTTGCCCGCCTTGCCCTGGACTTTTAACTCCCTGTGTTTTCCCTTTTCTTTCCCTCTCCCCTCCCCCTTTTCCCCTTCCCTGTCCTTGTCCCTGCCCTAACACATAGTGCTTTCTTTTTTTGGTCTTTGTTTGACCATTTTTTGCATCTTTCGTGTACCATTAAATACTTACTTTTGGCTGATCCATTTACTATCTGTTCTTTCCGTTTGAGTGCTGGGAACATTTGTGGTTTATTCAACATTAACCTCGTGTGCCAGATTGATTAAAATACTTAATACTTTCTGCCATATTCATTACACCCCATATACAATATGTGTAAAGAAAAATGTTACACAAATACCAATTACCAATGCATATGTACACAAGAGCAACAATAAAGTATACAGTGTGGGTTAACATGTTCTAAACATTGTTAAATCTTTGCTAAATTTGCTATTGTTAAATTTTCTAACCATTGTTAATCAAATACCCTTCAATCTAAAATACATATAGTTGCAACATATAGTGTACAATACATATAGTATACATATACTGTAGTTGCAACAATTACAAATTACACCTAACCACAACATTTTATCCAAGTACTTATTCTTTACCAGTATATACTGTAGAAACAAAGATGCAACAATGGAATATTTTACCCTACCACAGAAATGAAGGAATGCAGGGGGAAGGGACCCATATATAATAATTGTGACATAATAATAAAAAACATATAGCAGCTGTATCCTGCAGAGTATATTAGATGAATAATATAAACACCAATTAGGCTTTATATTCTCATGATTATATATATCATTAGACAGGTCGTTAAGGGGGGGGGGGTGTATAATCCTTCAGAACCGTGAGGACTATGTCTCTGAAGCCCTTAGGTTAAACAAGGTCTGGTGGATAAAATACTGAATAAGGAAGAATTTAGGTATGTCTACTGTACATATGTAATCCACGTATACAAATCTTTTATCAACTTCCGAAGGTGCACAAGAGCCTTAATAAGCCGTCAGGTAGGCCCATCATATCACGGGTGGAGTTGATGATATTGGGCATGTCCAGGTATGTGGATCACTTTCTACAGCCTTTTGTAGTCCAAGTTCGTTCATATCTTAGGGATATGCTCCATGTCATCGACTCCCTCTCTTCTATTAAGTGGAAATCAACCTAAAGATGGGCCACCTGGGACGTACAGTCAATGTACACTTGCATTGAGCATAGCAAAGGCCTCAATGCAATTGAGCACTTTCTGAAGGGAGGTCGTACCATATTGCCAGCCCAACATACTTTATTCTCTCAATCATCAATTATATTCAAACTATTTTCTGTTTGGTGATACCTTCTATCTCCAGACCTGTGGCACAGCCATGGGTACCAAGTTTGCTTTCATCTATGCTAACCTCTTCATTGGGTATTGAGAAGCCAATTACATCTGGACCAATGCACCGGAGGGGGTGGCCTGGTATATTATGGCCATTACTTTGATGATATATTGATCACCTGGGATGGAGATGAAGGTAGCCTCGAACAAGCCCCCTATGATTGAATAACAACAACTTAGGACTTAAGTTTACCTACCAAATTGACTCTAGTGAGATAGTCTTCCTGGATTTGGTGTTATCAGTCTACGAAGATAAAGTGATACAGACCAAGGTACCCTTTAAGGACGTAGCAGTAAACGGCTATCTGCATGCGGGTAGCAGCCATCACTCTAAGTGGATTTGAAACACCCTTCTGAGCCAATTTAATAGGCTCAGACGCAACAGCTCATCAGACTCTATTTTTGAGGTTCAATCACGTCGACTGATAGCACATTTCTCCAAAAAGTGCTATGATGCAGATCTAGTCCAAAGTTCATACGATAAAGTGAGGGCTATTGAGAGATCAGAACTTTTGGTCAAGTCCAAAACCAAACATCATATTGGAAAAGGTATGACTGGCAATAGTAAATGTGGTAAGAACTCAATCACGAGTGGTGCCAATTTATTACTAAGTATAGTGGTTACTCCAACAAAATAAGCCAAGTTCTGAACCGACATTAGAATGTGTTGTTGTGTGACCCACATCTCAATAAACACCTGTCGTAATCAGCACCTGTTTCGTAGGGCCATGAATATTAAGAACAAATTGGCACCTACAAAACTCAGGGAACATACTTTATCTGTGAATTCTTGTCCTACTACCAATGGCAATCACAGATGTGGCAGGTCAAGATGCCTCACGTGTAAACGCATCACTATTAATGATTAATTCTCGTCTTCCTCAAATGGGGAATCTATAAAAAGCTCAATTAACTGTCTAACGACACACGTTGTATATGCTCTATCTTGTGCCTGCAATATCTCTATATCTAATACATTGGACGAACAAAACGACCTCTATGCGTTAGGATTCTTGAGCACCGTCGTGCAATTTTGAAGGGAGTCCTCACGCATAGTGTTCCGCGACATTTTTATGCTGTGCACTCCAAAGATCCAGCAAGTCTTAACATTATGGGAATTGAATCTGTCTCTGCCTCCAAACTAGGAGGAGACAGGATCTGTCTCTGCCTCCAAACTAGGAGACAGGTTCAAGACATTGTGTATTCGAGAGTCCTATTGGATTTACTGTTTAGGCACACTTGCCCTGTTGGGACTTAACAAATGTATAGACACCAGTATCCTGGTATAATTCATTTTACAATTTCCCTCTGGTTACACTACCGACACGTTTTATCCAAGCACGGCTAGCACCGCAAGCCGGGGGATGCCCCGGCGTGCTAGCCGCACTCCCTCAGCGTCATCGGGTGCCTGCGCCCCCTGCACGCGCGTCCAGGGCTCCCCGAGGGAGCCCTGGTGTCCCGCGATGTGGGGGATGGCGGCAGGGGGTTCCGGGGGACCCGGCAGACCCAGCAGCGGGAGGGAGAGTGCCCCGATCGGAGGGCGCTCTTCCGCTGCTTCGGCGCGCGCCCGGCACCCTCCGGCGCGCGCCAGGTTACTGCTGCGGCCGAGAACGGGCAAATGCTCGAATAAACTCGGCCGCAGCAGTATATATTGCCACTGCTGTTCCCTCTTTCATCCTGTCACTGTTAGCTAGCTAATCTTAGCTGTTTTTCACGAACGGCTATATCCTTGGTCACTCCCAGGCTATATTCAGTTATATTTCATTGTCTCATTCCAAATAGTTTTTTTTTATATGTGTTTTATGTTTTTTAGAAGCTTTTATATGCAAAGAAACCATATATCACACCCAATCCATAGACATACACTAAGGATACATGTAGATATGTTATAGAAAATTAATTGTGCAGTGTCTTATATTATCTCTGCATTTTTATGCTAATATTTTATTGTTTTTATCTATATAATACATATATACAGTAGCTAGTATAGATCAATTCTATTTCCAACCCAACATGTTGTCATTCAGTATAGAGTTACACTGTTATGTAGAGCTCTTTTGTTTTACCATTGCAAGGTATTTTAACTTTGCATGATCAACATTCATTTTGATTGGCCAAAAGCTCACTCGTCACACCAGGAAGCTAACACTGTATTGGCTACAGCTGATTCATCCATTTGTTGTTGCCCGTTGATCGGCAACTGAGACTATTTAAATCCATTGACACTGTTAGCCAATTCCCCTGAGGAAGTCACTCACATGATGAAACACGTCGGGACGTTGGGACGTAATTGATGCTCAGCATGTACGATCGGATACAACGTGGGGAGATCTATCCCAAAAGCAAGCCACGGTCAAATGCGACATGCCCGTGGAGGCAGTAAAGATATCACTGGCACCGGGAAAATTGAGGAGCCTGTCTACGGCCCAGTATCATCGCAGATGACTACACCCTGAGATTGTCTTCGGCAGAATTGGCATCAATCGCCTGCAAATTGACACCGGATCTGTTCTCCAGCAGGTGACGTCCATCTGCAACTTTTCTCTCAAATTCATGTTTTTTAACCCACCATGTGAGGGCATGTCCTGGCAACGTACTCTCTTATCTTTAATAAATTTCATACTACTATGCTATGGAGATGGTGCTTCTTTTTCTTTTCTTTTATATATATATATATATATATATATATATATATATATATATATATATATATATATATATATTTTTTTTTTTTTTTTTTTTTAAATATATATATTTATATCTTATAAATTATATATTTATAATATATAAATATATATAAAAAATAATGCTAATTATTAACACTGCCATTTCTAATCAGGAAAAAACTTTTCAACTTGCAAACAGTAAACCAAGTTATATAGTTGGGAAAAAATGAATAATCCAATTGAAATTATTATTATTAACAACCGAGTCCAATAACTGTATTAGACTCATGTAATTAGTTAAAAAAAGAAAGGCACCTATATAAATGTCTTCTGTACATTGATACATTCTGGGATCAGTGTTTTCAATTTATAAAGCTAGAATGTCTCTCTTGGCAAGTCTCAAAATCTGATTACCTCCTCTCCAATCTATTTCAATATGTTCTATAGCTCTATACAGTAAACCTGTAGGGTTGGCTCTGTGTCAAAATGTGGAAATGTTTAAACACGCTATGAGTCATCATATAATATTACCAATATGTTCTAATTTTCGCACGTAGCAGTCTGGAAGTCCTCCCCACATACTGCAGCCCACAAGGGCATTCTAATAAGTAGAGTACATGAAGTGAAAGATTTTAAAATTAATTTCTCTAATAAACTAAAAATACAAGCCTTATAAGATACACATTTAAAGGATCCATTTGGTTTATTTTACCAACTCCAGTATGATTTTTTCTTTTTTATCTAAAGGTGCTAAGTGGCAATTTCGTCTTTACGTTCTGAGCTATTTGGAAACCCATTCTGGATGATCAGGAATTGAATCTGCCTAAACTGGGTCCCGTTTTAGAATATGCCAATGTTTCGCAATAATAATGTAAATTATTGATACCTTTCTATTGCACTGTGTACTGTAATACAAACCATCTGACTCTAAATATTGGCAATCAGATTACTCCCTGGGTCAATACCCTTCCCATGTTTACTTAATTTATATATCCCTGTATACTTTATCTTTCTAAAAAGATGTCCAACCTTTTTTTTAACATATCTATTGTATCTGCCATCACAGTCTCCATGGGTAATGAATTCCACATTTTAATTGCCCTTACTGTAAAGAACCCTTTCCTTTGTTGCTGGTGAAATCTCCTTTCCTCCAACCTTAAGGGATGCCCTGAGTCCTTGGTACTGCCCTTGGGATAAATAGTTGTTTTGAAAGTTCCTTGTACTGTCCCCGAATATATTTCTATATACTTATCATATCCCTTCTTAGACGCCTCTTTTCTAATGTAAATAAATCTAATTTAGCTAGCCTCTCCACATACATCAGATTATCCATCCCCTTTATTAATTTGATGGCTCTTCTCTGCACTTTGTCTAGTTCCATAATGTATTTTCTATGGAGTGGTGCCCAAAATGGTACTCTATATTCAAGGTGTGGTCTTACTAATGCTTTATAAAGGGGCATAATGATGTATACTTCTCTTCCTGTTTGTGCCCGTTTAATGCAAGATAAGATCTTGTTAGTGTTTGCAGCTACTGCATGACTTTGGGCACAATTGCTAAGCCTGCTGTCTACAAGCACTCCTAAATCCTTCTCCATCAAGGATTCTCCTCATTTATCCCCATTTCATTTGTAAGTTGCCTGTTTATTCTTGATTCCCAAATACATAACCTTACATTTATCTGTATTAAACTCCATCTGCCATTTAACTGCCCAAAATTCTAGTCTATCCATAGTCCTTCTGGAGAGAAATTACATCCTGCTCTGATTCTACTAGCTTAAACAATTTTGTGTCATCAGCAAAGATAGAAACTTTGCTCTCTATGCCAACCTCAAGGCCATTAATAAACAAGTTAAAAAGCAAGGGTCCCAGTACCGATTCTTGATCCACTCACAACCCAACCCAACCTGAAAAAGTTCCATTTATGACAACCCTCTTTTGTCTATCCTTCAACCAGAGTCCAATTTGCTTTATTTTGTACACTAACCTCTTGTGTAGAACCATCTCAAAAATCTTTGCAAAATCTAAGTAGACAACATCAACTGCATTGCCCTGGTCTAAATTCCTACTTACCGCCTCAAGGAAACTAATAAGGTTAGTTTGTAACTACCTACAGTATCCTTCATACTGTAGATCCATTCTGACTATTATTAATAATCTTGTTTTCCGTAAGGTATTCCTAAATATTATCCCATACTAAACCTTCAAGTTGCTTCCCCACTATTGATGTCAGGCTTAGTGGTCTGCAATTCCCCAGTTGTGATCTAGCTCCCTTTTTAAATATAGGCACCACATGGAGTCCTTGAATCTTTACTGTAATGGTTTCCTTATTACTGAATTTAGCTCCTTAAGATCTTGGATGTATGCCATTGAAGCGTGGTGCCTTAGTTACTATAATTTTATCAAGCCGCTTATGAACTTCTTCCTCAGTTAACCAATTGTTCATTAATATAGAGGTTGTGACTTCCTCCTGCGGCACTACTATTGCAATTTATTCTTCCCTGGTAAATATATAGGCAAATAATTTGTTTAATACCTCTGCTTTTTCCTTATCCAAACAATTTGTCTGCCAATCTCACACTGAAAGGGTCCTATATTTCCTTTTCTAATCTTTTTTTTATTAAGGTACTTAAAGAACTTTTTAGGGTTGATCTTACTTTCTATTGCAATCCGCTTTTCATTATCCACTTTTGCTATTTTGATTGCCCTTTTGCTACTTTTGTTACATTGTTTATAATTCGGATATGATGCCTCCATCTATTCTGACTCAAAGAATCAAAACGCCCGCCTCTTCTTTTCTATTTCCTCCCCTACCTGTTTATTTATCCACATTGGTTTAGACTTGTTTCTTTTATATTTGTTACCCAAGGATATACACTGATGAGTGTGTTTTTCTAACAATGTTTTAAAGACTGACCATTTATCTTCCACATTTTTCCCTGTAAAAATATCATCCCAATGTATTCCTTGTAGATTATTCCTCAATTTATTAAAATCTGCCATTCTAAAATTTTAAATCTTTGTTGAACCCATGTAATATGATTTTTGCTAATGTATTTCACATTACTGTTCCCGGACTTGAATACTTGTTATTACTTCTACATTGTTTGATATTACCAATCCAGTATTGCCCCTAATATTTCCTATTGTTGTAATGCTAATCTCATTGACCAGTCTATGTCTGGATAATTCAAATTACCCATAATGCAAACATGACCTTCTCTATTTTCAGAAGTATTTTGGCTTCCTCTATCTCACAGATTTTTGGTGGTTTATAGCATATCTCTACAAACAATTTATTTGTACTTTTACCTCCATTGCTAACTTCTATCCACAAGGTCTCTACATTTTCATAATTCCCTTCATAAACATCTTCCCTTATAATAGGTTTTAGATCCGGTTTAACATATAAGCATAGTCTACCACCTCTTCTATTTGCTCGATCTTTTCGAAAACGGAAATATCCCTCTAAATTAACTGCCCAGTCATGAGTTTCATCCAACCATGTTTCAGTAATGCTTATAATATCGTATTGCGATTTTATCTGGATAAATACTGGTAAATGTAGCTGGTAGAGAAGACATAAGGATTACACTCAGAAGGATGGGATAGGGTTAACACCAGGAGAGAGAAGGAGACAGGTTTAACATCGATACCAAGATCAAACAGAAGTATTTTACTCAGGAACAGAATAATATGCAACAATCTTTGAAGATATAACTTATTTGACATCACCGCCATTTTATACTATTTTTCTATGTGAGTATTTAGAATAAACGTTTATTTTTATGTGCCAAAACCAGAATGCTGAGTAATGTTATGCTGGAGTAATCTATAGAAAGAGACGCAAAGGACATTTTACATACTACATTGGAGGTCTCTCCTGGAACAGGATTATATTTTCTGTGTATTTTTTCTGCTCTCAGGCTGCCAGTGTAAGGAATCTGGTGTCTCAGCGCCGTCAGCGTGACCATTGCCCACCCCCTGTCGGTACTCAGGCGTCCCAGCGCCTGCAGTGCAATTCCCACATACCGCCATTGTCTGCCACTGGCACTCTGGCTACTCGCCATCACAGGATTGCACCTACCGAAGAGGTGCCTGTTGAACCACAGCCTCTGCGTGTGTCTCCGGCTCCGCGCTCTATGCGCACACGCGCGTCTGTCACTGAACCCATGCGCATATGCACGTCAGTCACCGAATCCACGCGCACATGCATGCCAGCCCCAGACGTTATGTGCATGCATTCCCAGCTTATAGAGCACACGCCTAACAGAGCACTTTTAACCACTGCCCCTGCAGTGAGGTGTCGCCCCCAAGCACCACATGATTCCATGCAAATCAATGACTACACTCAGCTGGGCTGTAACACCTCCCTCCTACCTGGGAGGACTCCTTGCAGTCCTCCAGGCCTGCCCCCTCTTCCCATTGGCCTGTCCAGCTTTATTATGCCTGTGCTTTCCATCTCTTGTCGCTCGACATAGTTCTCTATGGAAGCATTTCACTACTCTCTCAGTGACTCCTCATGTATCGACGCGGTTTGGACGACTAACCCTCTGGCTCTCGACTTCGGCTCTACCTGGACTTCGTGACTTCTCCTATCCCTGACTTTGGCAACGGCAATAACTACCTGTTCTCTACTACCGGTACCGGCAAGTATTGTCTTCTTTACTATACCTGGCCTGGCAACACTAACACCACACTCCGGACGCGCTCCCTTTGCTGCGGGTGCGTGTATCCCTACGTCCCACCTCAGCACAGGGGACGGGTCTGGTCTGCGGGCAGCACCGGCGTAACAGCCAGCTCTCCCCAGTGAAAGTTGCATGTTTCCCTGTTCTGAGGCAGCCAGTGCTGCTATGTAATCACAACACTGTTGTAACCATTTCCACAAGCCACTAGTCAGTTGCCCTGGCAACTTCCCAATGCTCATAGTTGAGATTGGTTTAGCCCTCTCCCCCTGCCCTTCTCTGTTAATTAGTATGCCCTTTTGGCTTGTTCCTGTCTGGAACGGAAAGTGTGCTTTCTCTTATCAGCAGTAGACGCATCTTTCACTGATCCCTTAGAAAGGGATTCATTTTTACCTTCCCCTCACAAAAAAGCACCTTCCTCTTACAAAGGCTACTTGTCCTCACAAGAGACTTTCCTACCACAAACTACATGAAGTGCTTTTATATTTCTGTTAACCCCACTCAATAAAGTTGAAGAAAATAGAAGGACTTGTGTGCTTTAAAAAGGGGAGGAGTTTATGCTATGTAGCAGGCTTCCCCCTGGCCCCCCTTACCACCGCAGGAGAACAGGGACCCCCGTGGTATGTCGGTGAGCTGCGGGGGCGTTCGCGTCACCGGGGACTGCCGGCGACATCAGCTACAGGGCGCCGCCATCTTGTAGGAGCTCGTGGTTGCGCAGTGTAGTCGCGCACGTGCTGTACAGTGCCAGGAGTGCCGGCGGCAATGTTAAGGTTGGCGTGAGGTCGCACATGCGTAGAACCACCGCGGTAGCCATTACAGGATCGCGCGTGCGCAGTAAAGATAGCGCACGCGGTCCCAATGCCAAAGAGGTCCTGAGTGGACTATATTTCCCAGGAGCCTCTGGGGACTGCCCTTTCACTCACATCACGTGCAGCCAGCCAGCAAATAGGGTTTTGCAGCTTCTCCTGTGGAGGAAGACTCCAATGTTGTGGGGAACACGTTTTGGCAGTTGGAGCTGGGAGCAGGAAGGGGGAGGAAGTGTGTAAGGAGCAAGGCTCTTACACTAGGCCAGGTTACCCCCAGGCCCCAGGTAGGCCCCACTCCCCACTAGGTTAGTGGGTAAGTTCATAGTGAAGGCCCCTTAGATAGGGACCCTGCCCTTAGGTGTGTGCAAGTCTAGTCAGTGACACAGCTGCCGTACTGTGTGCTCTGACTAGAAGATGCAGTGTGACTTTGTAGTGCCGCTGCAGCACATATTTGTCTGTGTCAGTGAGAGATCTTCTGCATGCAGGGACTAGGGTAGAGGGCTACCCCAGGGCCCAATTAGTCCCCTGTGACACCAGAGGAAGCTGTATGGTATAGGGTCGGCCTTAGGACAGGGACTCCTTCACCATAATTAGAGAGCAAGAGGATTGCTGTATGACAGTACCTGACTATCAGTACAGTGTGTATCAGAGACTGTGTTAAAGGATCATTCCGGCTGGAGATTCTTTTCCCTGTGGAGTCAGCGTGTGCATCCATTCCTGCAGAGAGCAGCGCAGCACGCCGTGGGATCACTGTGCGGTGTTGCTGAGTTCCAAGGATTTTCCTGACCAGGACTTGTCAGGGAGGTAGTATACATTAAGTGCACCACCGGGCCCCAACACAGGAACGCGCTATCCCTCACACTCAAACTTTCTTTACTGTTGTGGACACTCAAGAGACTGAGGGGAATGTGATGATGGACATGTGGGTGAGGGGATGGTATGCATTCAGAGTGATGCACTGTTATTCATATATTATTTTGATGGAAACAAGAAATACGTATTTCAAAGGCGCCAGATGGTAAAGGATATATATCACACCAGTTGGAGGGCCAGGATAAAGCTCCGGACAGATGGGTTGTGCTTGAAGAAATAAAAACAAAAGCACAATACATAGCGTTATACTGTATAAAAAGGGACAAACAACATATACTACACACACCATACAAGACTAATGACTATCAGCTGAGATCAAAAGGTGAAAGATTAATTAAAAAACATTTAATAAAACATATACTAAAACAATGGACATATGAAAAATAAAAAATACATATAAATAATGAAAGGACAAATGATTAAAGGACCAGCACACTGCAACACCAGGTGGACTGCCCACTCACCGGACGGGAGATATAAACATGCGGTGGATAATTTTGAGAGTATCCCCTCTCTGCTGCTCGCACAGCTACTGCACCGGAACGGATCTGTAGGTGGAGGGTTGCACACGCCAGCCGGTCAGCCAGTCAGCGTGTGCATCCATTCCTGCAGAGAGCAGCGCAGCACGCCGTGGGATCACTGTGCGGTGTTGCTGAGTTCCAAGGATTTTCCTGACCAGGACTTGTCAGGGAGGTAGTATACATTAAGTGCACCACCGGGCCCCAACACAGGAACGCGCTATCCCTCACACTCAAACTTTCTTTACTGTTGTGGACACTCAAGAGACTGAGGGGAATGTGATGATGGACAAGTGGGTGAGGGGATGGTATGCATTCAGAGTGATGCACTGTTATTCATATATTGTTTTGATGTTATGCAAAGAGAGTGTTATTGAAGTTACAGTTCATGCTCAGTAAATACTGTTTATTCACACGGTGTGTATTTACTGTATGTGGGTTCTGGTGAGGGCCCACTGCCACCCCGTTGGGATCCCTCATCAGTGGAGGTGCTGCACCAAGTGTAAGTACATACCCCAGGTTACCCGTGGCGGTATCTCAGCTCTCCTGGTTGCCAAACAGGCACCGGACCACACTGAGAAGTAGTCAGATACACCTATCCACCCCAATCTCACTTAGGGGGGGGGGGGGAAGAGGGCTACACTACATGGACCTTCTCACATGCTACAAGTGAGTTTGGTTCCTGAACAGTAAAAAGGACACCTTCTGCTTAGGGATTTAGCTTTTGAAAGTTTCTACAGCCATACTACTGGGAGGCAAGCTGCAGTACAACAGCTTTTCTGGAAGATCAGATACTGCACTACAGCTTTAAACGGCTATACAGAGCAAGCAGCTTTAAACAGCTATACAGAGCTATATATATCCACCTAGCCCCCCTCCTTGGTATAACTCCTGATGAAGTCCGTTGAGTAACTGACGAAACGCGTAGAGTGCATTATTGCGTTGGAAGCTGCGCTACTGGAGGACTCCTGGGACGTGATCAGCTGTTTCCTGCCTGTTCTTTTTTGGAACATTGCACCATTTGATTGAGATCTGAGGTTCCTGTTTGCCGGTTCATTTCCTCCTTCAGTGCTCAAAGTACGGTGGCTCATTTACACCGGTCGTGCTGGGAAATACATCGGGGTAAATGAACATCGAGGAGGTGCTCTCCCTGACATATGCGGGCCTTGACGCCGACCGGTAAGGTACTCCCTTTAGCATTTGCATATATCCTGGCTTTCACTGCTCACAGATACGAGGCGACCAGCTGACAGGCGCGCTACAAGCGGTTTCAACTGATCAGCATAACATCTGGGCTTATTATCGTGAGAGTGTGCCATCCATCTACTTACTGGAACTCATTTTACATTGCTTCTATTTGGAGTTTAAAGTTCTTCACCTATTTTACCAAAGGAGGATTTACATGGCATATTAATATACAGGACTCATTACAGACTGATCTTACCTCAGGATTAACCCATTACTTGCTGCAGCATCTTCTGCTATTCCTTATTATTCCTTTTGTATTTATTGTTTATGTGCATTTTATTCAGTTAGGATTGTCATTTCCACCTTCAGTTCTGTTTTATCATTTACTGATTCTTTATTAAATTGTTACTATATTATATATATCTTAGGAGTGTGCGCTCACAGTTTTTTGCATATATACTGTTGCGGCCCCTTTTAACTTCCTACATCCGCGAAAAAATTCGGGGATGTTTTCCGTTTGTCACGGACTTTGCCGCGCGTCAGCCGCATTCACCAGACAGCCATAATGGCACTTAACATTGAAAGCGCCCGCGGCGCCCAAACCGGTGGAAATAGTTATACTGTAGTTATACGTTACCGTTCCAAGGATTGGTAAACAAGAGACAGCACTCAAATGTTGAAAATCAAAGTGTATTAGTGATAGCAAAAATACATCCAAAAACCCAACGTTTCGGTCCTTTGTATCCCCCTGAGGAAGGTCCCATTCTGGATGACCGAAACATTGGGTTTCTGGATGTATTTTTGCTATCACTAATACACTTTGATTTTCAACATTTGAGTGCTGTCTCTTGTTTACCAATCCTTGGAACGGTAACGTATAACTACATTCTCTATATGGGACGTGCACCTGTGGCTTACCAGCACCTATTGGAGTGCCAACTGCCTTATCTGAATGTGTGTGTGTATGTGTGTGTGTATCAGTACCGTGTTAGCCGAGTTTCAATAATCAAAAAATAAATATACGATACCGTTCTGTGGCTAACGAAATGCTTGTATTTGTGCGAGCTTTCGAGATACACTGATTTCTTCTTCCGGCGATGTTACAATGAATGAAGCATTCATTGTAACATCGCCGGAAGAAGAAATCAGTGTATCTCGAAAGCTCGCACAAATACAAACATTTCGTTAGCCACAGAACGGTATCGTATATTTATTTTTTTATTTTATATACATATATATATATATACAGTGTTCGACAATTGTATACATTTACTCGCCCGGGGCGGGTGGATTTAACCCCCGGGCGAGTAACTATTGGCCCAAGCAGCACACGTGTTTTTTTTTTAAATTCCCCCGTTCGCGCTGAAATTTCCCTGCTCGCGCTGAAAAAAAAACCAAAAAAAAACTCCCCTACCTGACTCCTGATTGGCGCGCGCTCCAGGCTTTGTGGGCGCGCGGCCAGGCTCTATATGAGCCCGCCCCCAACGAGCGGCCATTCTGCCTGGAGCTCTGTTGGAGGGTAAGTACTCTCCATGCTGCGGCCCCTCTGCTCCTTCCCTGCGATCCCCCTGGTCCCCACATGGCTCCCTACTCCCCACCGCGGAAGCTCTCCTGTCCCCTGCTCCTGTCCCATTCCCCTGCTCCTGTCCCATTCCCCTCCTCCTGTCCCCTCCTCCTGTCCCCTGCTCCTGTCCCCTGTCCCCTCCTCCTGCTCCCTTCCCCTCTTCCTGCTCCTGTCCCCTTCCCCTCGATCCACCGATCGATGTCAGGGGCGGGAGGTCCCCGCTGCTGCAGCCCGGTTGGCTTGCGGGGGGGGGCTCGGCCCTCACCACGTGCCTCCCATGCGTCCCCTACCTTCATGATGGCGCAGCCGCCGCATGAGGTGGGGGGATGTCGGCCTGCCCCCCCCCCCCCCGCCACGAGCATCATGCCGCCGCGGGCTGGGGGGGAAGAAGCAGCCTGCAGCTTGGCCAGGCACTGTGACATGCCGGCGAGGGGAGCAGGGCAGTGGCGGCCACGGCGGGGCTGACTGTCACCTGGGGCGCCCAGTGGGGGATACCTCGCCACGTGCCTCCCACCCACCCTGCTGATTGGGGGGGGGGGATGTCGGCCTGCCCCCCACACGAGCGGGAGATGGGCGCGGGTGGGTGGGGGATTTGCGTGGTGCTGGTCGCGGCCTTTCCTCCCCTGTGTGTGTGTGAGAATGTGTATATGTGTGTGTGTGGGAGAATGTGTGTGTGTGTGTGTGTGTGGGGGAGAATGTGTGTGTGTGTGTGTGTGTGTGTGTGAATGAATGTATGTGTGTATGGGAGTATGTGTATGTGTGTGACACCAGAGGTCCCCCCCAGTCAGTAACCCCCCCCAGTCAGTAACCTTCCCCCCAGTCAGTCAGTCACCCCCCCCTGTCAGTCACCCCCCAGTCAGTGTCAGTCACCCCCCAACCCCAGTCAGTGTCAGTCACCCCCACCCCCAGTCAGTGTCAGTCACCCCCCCACCCCCAGTCAGTGTCAGTCACCCCCCCACCCCCAGTCAGTGTCAGTCACCCCCCCCCACCCCCAGTCAGTGTCAGTCACCCCCCACCCCCAGTCAGTGTCAGTCACCCCCCCACCCCCAGTCAGTGTCAGTCACCCCCCCAGTCAGTGTCAGTCACCCCCCCACCCCCAGTCAGTGTCAGTCACCCCCCCACCCCGTCAGTGTCAGTCACCCCCCCAACCCCAGTCAGTGTCAGTCACCCCCCCACCCCCAGTCAGTGTCAGTCACCCCCCCACCCCCAGTCAGTGTCAGTCACCCCCCCACCCCCAGTCAGTGTCAGTCACCCCCCCACCCCCAGTCAGTGTCAGTCACCCCCCACCCCCAGTCAGTGTCAGTCACCCCCCCACCCCCAGTCAGTGTCAGTCACCCCCCCACCCCCAGTCAGTGTCAGTCACCCCCCCACCCCCAGTCAGTGTCAGTCACCCCCCACCCCCAGTCAGTGTCAGTCACTCACCCACCCAGTCACCCCTGCCCCACCCAGCCACTCAACCAGCCAGTCACTCACCCAGCCTCTCTCTCTGTGTATCACCCACCCTTTGTGTGTGTCACCCACCGTTTCTCTCCTCTGTCTCCCCCACACTCTCCCCCCCACACACTCTCTCTCCCCCCCACACTCTCTCTCTCCCCCCCACACTCTCTCTCTCCCCCCCACACTCTCTCTCTCCCCCCCACACGCTCTCTCTCCCCCCCACATGCTCTCTCTCCCCCCCACACTCTCTCTCTCTCCCACACACTCTCTCTCTCTCTCCCCCACACTCTCTCTCTCTCCCCCACACTCTCTCTCTCTCTCCCACACTCTCTCTCTCTCTCCCCCACTCTCTCTCTCTCTCTCTCTCTCTCTCTCTCTCTCTCTCTCTCCCCCCCACTCTCTCTCTCTCCCCCCCACACTCTCTCTTTCCCCAACACTCTCTCTCCCTCTCTCCCCCACACTCTCTCTCCCTCTCTCCCCCACACACTCTCTCTCTCCCCCACACTCGCTCTCTCCCCCCCACTCTCTCTCCCCCCCCCCACACTCTCTCTCTCCCCCCCCCACACTCTCTCTCTCCCCCACACACTCTCTCCCTCTCTCCCCCACACTCTCTCTCTCTCTCCCCCACACTCTCTCTCCCCCACACTCTCTCTCCCTCTCTCCCCCACACTCTCTCTCCCTCTCTCCCCCACACTCTCTCTCCCTCTCTCCCCCACACTCTCTCTCCCTCTCTCCCCCACACTCTCTCTCCCCCCCACACTCTCTCTCTCCCCCACACTCTCTCTCCCTCTCCCCCACACTCTCTCTCCCTCTCCCCCACACTCTCTCTCTCCCCCCCACTCTCTCTCCCCCCCCCACTCTCTCTCTCTCCCCCACACTCTCTCTCTCTCTCTCCCCCACACTCTCTCTCCCTCTCTCCCCCACACTCTCTCTCCCTCTCTCCCCCACACTCTCTCTCCCTCTCTCCCCCACACTCTCTCTCCCTCTCTCCCCCACTCCCTCTCTCCCCCACACTCTCTCTCCCTCTATCCCCCACACTCTCTCTCCCTCTATCCCCCACACTCTCTCTCCCTCTATCCCCCACCCTCTCTCCCCCACACTCTCTCTCCCTCTCTCTCTCCCCCACACTCTCTCTCTCTGTCACTCACACACTCTCTCTCTCTGTCACTCACACTCTGGATCTCTTATTTACCCTATATATCTTAACTGCCCTATACTACACCGAAATCTTAACTACCCTATACTGCTTTCTTCCAGATCTGGCTCAAGCTTCACACGGAAGACATCGGAACCCCCCCCTAACCCAGAAGACAGGTAGGGAACACCTCCCCAATGTATAACATTGCGGGAATGAGCATACCTGGACATTGAGGGACTGCGGATCAGGTAAGATCCCAGGTGGGATTGCTGCTTTAGATATTGTGAAGCGGGGACATCCAGACATTGGTTAAGGGGTTCAGGAAACTAGTCATTCACACCTGGCTTTTATTTCTAGATCCGACATTTACACACACACATGTAACAAGGACTAATTGTAGTATAATGTAATACAATAAATACATTTATGTCAAAAACGAATGTTGTTCTGACTAGGAATTTATTAAATGTATTTTATTTATATATTTTATTTTAAAGCGGGGTTGGGGGCGGGACTAGGGGCGGGGTTGGGGGCGGGACTAGGGGCGGGGTTGGGGGCGGGACTAGGTGGCGAGTAGATTTTTTGGTTGGGCGAGTAGCTTTTTGGGTGATTTGTCGAACACTGTATATATATATACATATATACATATATATACTGTATGTAATAAAAACAGTAAGAAGACTGCTCACAGATTCATATGTAAATGCCTGGGTGCTTCCGAGTATATATTCATAGCATCTGTTGTAGAAGACGTTAGGGCACTCACAAGTCTTTTATGCTAAAGAAATAATTTATTACAAAAGATTGTGTTGGTCCTAACATGAACCTTTAGCAACTCTATGTGTAGGACCGAAACATTGATCTCTTTTGTAATAAATATAATAAAAAATGTATTCAGCAAATAAGACCTGTAAGTGCCCTGACTTCTTCACAACAGCTGCTCTATATACAGTGGCGAGAAAGGTTTATGAACCCCATGATATTTACGAAAATTCCATCGTTTTCCCATGATAACCTTCTTGAATCAAAACCAGTATTTTCTTAAGAATCCAATAGGGTATAAAGTAACCAATTCCATGTCTTTTGAAACAAAAGGATGTATGAATTAGACAAACAACGAGTTATTAAGAGTCAGGGTAAGTGGAAAATAAGTGAAACCCTGGTTTTAACAGCTAAATTAAAGGGGATAATTAGAATCAGTTGTTTAAATAATTAGATCGATCTACAAGTGGGAGTTTTGAAGGCCCCACACTATATAAAGATCAGAAACATTGTGAGTTTAGTCTTCACCTTACAAGTGTGTGGAAACATGTCATGCCACAATCAAAAGAAATCTCTGATGACCTCAGAAAAGCAGTTATTGATGCTCATCAGTCTGAAAAGGTTTACAAAACCATTTCTAAGGATTTGGAGCTCCACCAATGCACTGTTAGACACACACAGGTTGAAGCCTATTCACTAATCTTCGATAAGTGCCTTAACGCTCGTTAAGTGCACTTTTCAAGCGATTAATTAGTGCTGTTAATTTTAATAACACAATATTGATGCAGGAGGTGTCTGGGGCTGAACCACACACATTTTCTGAGTTATAGGCCCCGGTATGAGGTGCCGGTATCCACACCATGTTTAAATTCTCCCGCGTCACATGGCCGGGACATTTAAATGCACAGGAGATACCAGCACCCCATACCAGGGCCTGTAACTCAAGAAGCAGCGGGTCCCAGAGGCTGAAATGAATGCGGTTCAGCTCCGGAAGCCCCCTTCTTCAATACTGTGTTTTTAAAATTAACATTAAAACTGCGTGATCACCTGTAAGACCTGTGCATGGAGATGCGTCTCCCTGTGGTGCTCTTCCAGACTGCTGAAGCGACATTTCACTCATTAAACAAGCACAAATTTAAGGAGATTTGTCATTTTTTTACCAAACTATAAAAACTTGCGATTTTTTAGGGAATACCGTTTTTACACAAATGTCATAGAGTTTGGTAAGAACATGCAAACCCGATCGGTAATACACTGAACTTATCGAAGTTTAGTGAATAGGCCCCATAGTCTACAAATGGAAGAAGTTCAACACCACAGTCATGCTGCCCAGGAGAGGTCGTCCTACCAAAATCTCTCCAAAAACAAACCAGCAAATCATCAAGGAAGTCACAAAGAACCCCAGAGTAACAACCAAGGATCTGCAGGCCACTATTGCCTTGGCTAATATGAATGTTCATGACTCATCTATCAGAAAAAGACTGAACAAGAATGGTGTTCATGGAAGGATAGCGAGGAGGAAACCACTGCTCTCTAAAAAGAACATTTGCTGCCTGTATGAAGTTTACCAAAGAGCACATAGATGATCCACAAGATTTCTGGAGCAATGTTCTCTGGACAGATGAGTCAAAAGTACAACTTTTTGGCCTCAATGAGAAATTTAAGACAAGAATCCTAAACATACAAGCAGATCTACAAAAGAATAGCTGCAGAAGAAGAAATTCCGTGTTTTAGAATGGTCTAGTCAAAGTCCGGAGCTAAACCCCATCAAAATATTGTGGCAGGACCTGAAGCCAGTTCTCCATGTAAGAAAGCCCTCAAATGTCACTGAGTTTAACCAGTTCTGTAAGGAGGAATGGGTCAAAATTCCTCAAAACTGATGTGAGAGACTGACCTGCAGTTACAGGAAATTCTTAGTTGAAGTCATTGCTGCTCAAGGGGGTTTCACCAGCTACTGAATCTAAAGGTTCACATATTTCTTCACACATGGATATTGAATGTTGAATAATTTGTGGATAAATAAATGTTGAAAAAGCATCATGTGTTTGTGTCATTTGTTTGATTAGGTTATCTTTATCTATTATTAGGACTTAGGTTAAGATCTAATAACATTTTCGGTTTGAAATATGTGAAAATCCTAAAGGGTTCACAACATTTTTCTCTCCTATGTATACTGTATGTATCTGTGATCTCTGGTGTGTTTAACCCATTGATTCCTATGTAACTTCTGTATATAAGAATCACCCCACCCTGACTGTATTTGTGATCTCTCGTATGTTAGGGTTAGCAAACTTGATTGTTAATTGCGCTATCTGTTAATTGTCCAGCCTGTAACAGGCAAATTTATTGGGGGGAGGTCAGTGACTGTTGTATATGTATCAGGGTATGTCTTTTCAGAATGTCTTTCCCCTCCCTGTTAGGCTCCGGTCCCAGTCACTGCCACAGCGCACGGCTCGGCGTGCGCTGTGCGTGTAAGCAGCGCCCCTCAATGGGGGAGGGCCCTTCCCGCTGAAGGTGCAGCCGCGCCTGCTGCAGGTTTTTTTTTTAACTCAATGAAATTGAGTTCAAACCATGCGACGGAGGTGTGGCCACGCCCCCACCGGCGGTTCACCCAATGAGGGCGAAAGAGCCGCGTGATGTAATGGCCACGCCCCCGCAAATCCCCGACCATTCCCCCTCCCGTCGCAAGCTCCCTCTCTCCCTGTCAGACCGCAGATCGCAGTTAGCACTGTGCACGCACCGCCCCCCCTGCCGGGCGCGCGTGTCACAGACATTACTGGGACCGCAGCCTTATTCTTGTTATGTAAGTCCTGTTAGCTGCAGGCAGTAACAGGTTAAATCTATGGGCTCTTGACCCCCTCATGCCCCTCTTATGAGTGATAGAAGTAAGGTGGTGACTCATGGCCTGTGTAAGCCTATCTGGTATAGGTATAGACCATGAGCCCGCCCCTTCTTGATCCTCCTAGGAGGGTGTGACCAAGTTAGTTTTAGTCCTGCTTCTGCTCTGGAAGAGAGAGGAAGTCCTGTTCCTGCTCTGGAAGAGAGAAGAAGCAGAGAGCTGTCAGTCTCTCCTATGGTAGGATGAGCGTGCTCGCCCTCAGTCTTTCGCTGGGGGAACATCAGATTCAACCACAGAGGCCCTCTAATATCAGGGGCCTTCACCATCCAGAGGTCTGGGACCTCTGAGACTCTGCATCACTGTATGAAGATCTGCAGTGGATGCCTGCCATACAATAAAGACCATTGTTATGACACTCCTGTCTAAGTATCAGTCCTTGGGCAGGAGGGAGAATGCCGTAGTGGGGGCTGACTTCTGGATACCCTGGAACCCACTACGGCTGGAGGCGCTGAACACCAAGAGAATGAACCTAAGCCTGTCCTAATCTCCATTACATCGCAGATCAGACTCAGCTCTCCTGACCCTAACAGGTATTGCATCATACACTAGGTAGCATAGGTTGTGTATCTCCCACAGGGGGGGGGGGGGAGAACAGTGCTACATATACATTTCAAAGCAGTCAAGGGAAGCATAGGAGGGTTGAGCATAGCATCGTAAGTGTGCATCTTAAAGTTACAATCTTTAAGTGAATATGTAGCTAGAGTAGACTGTTGTGAGCATCTTTAAGTGAATATGTAGTTAGACTGTAGTTGGAATAGAGGTGGACTGGAGACTGGATCCTTCTGCAAACTCTTCTACACAAGGCAGCAAACAGTGAGCTCACCTGATCACACTATTATCCCATGCTTGTTAGCCTGCACAATTAACCCCTCCTGTACACTTTATTTACTGCAGTCTCTCCAACCTCTTGTCTGCACATAACCTCTCTCTCCCATCCCCCAAATCCCTCTGCAATCCATGAACAGACTCCAGCATTGCAAATTCAGCACACTTTCAGTGGCTGGTAAAAGGCACAATGCTCAATGCGCACACTGACTGGACTTACCATACCTTCATGCAAAGTAACCTACCTTTGTGATTATGAACCTGCTCATTATCTCAAGTCTGTTATTTACTATGGCCTCATGGAAATGTTAATCTCTCTATCCACTACAAACTCCCCCCTCCTGGCCCACACCCAATATCATCATACACCCTGGACTAATCAAAAGTCTTGCACTATCTACTGAATGTTGGGAGAGAACTCTCAAAACCAGTACACCAACCAGTACTCATTCTAACGGAGAATATTACAAACGTACAGTCTGCAAACAATTTCTCACCCATGCTCCGCTATGCAGAATAAGAGTATGAGGGCGGACACCTTTTATAGGTTACAACTGTGGAAATATAATATTTTAATATTACTTACTGTACATATGTACAGTATAACTATGAGAAAAGCCATGTTTTGTGTTCCAGTGTGTTATGGGTAACAGTGAAGTAGTAGACATATGAAAGAAGTTTTTTTCCTTCTCTGAACTTTGTCACCTTATAATAGCTGACCCTGTGTTTATTTTCCCGAGGTGGGCCCCTTGAGTTCTTATCTGTTAATTGTCTCTTTGTAGAGTTAGTCAAGAGATATACAGCTGTTAGCCTGGAAGGGGGAAGATAAGATTGTCAGACAGCAAAATCTTTTCTTCATGTTTAGTCGGCTAAATTATGTAGCAAATGTATTACCAATAATGACATATGAAATTATGCATGTCCGCCCCCTTTTTGGGGTATAAGTAAGACTGTTTTGGAACATCTCATCAGTGCTTTTTGTGTAAGTCAGACAGCATATGTTTGATTCGTATTGAATACACTCTTGCAAGCGGCCACTGCAATAAAGTTTCTCAACAGATTGCTTTCTTCTAAATAATAACAAGTGTGAACTGAGTTTGTCCATGACACAACCGACCTTATTGTGCATTACCATTTTAGGGATGCCTTGTGGAAAAGCTACAAATCAATTGGCACTACCAAGGCCCTTAATAATTACAGGTGCCTGTGGAATACATGCACAAGACAAACAAGACATGCAAAATCCAAATATTACTCTGACAATCTTCACCAGAATATATCAAATCCAGCTAACTTCTGGAAGGTCAGCAACAATATATTCCAGACTTCTGGTATTAACAACCATCTAATATGATGATACTACTCTGACAAATCCCACCGACATGGCTAATGCATTCAATTAATGTTTTGTGGGGTGTGCTACTTCCCTTTTAGCAAAGCGCAAAACGAACTACAAAACATAAAGCTCAATCTAGGAAAAGACCTATAGCCCCATCCTCTCCCAACACTGCCCACAATTTTCAATTTTTAGGATAACACAAGCACTCCTCAAATTAAAACTAAGCAGCCAATGTGGACCTGACCTTCTGCAATCAAAGTTCCTATGACTTGGTGCCCCAGTAATTTACCTCCCCAATCGCTTACCTCCCTTACCTCCCCAACTCTATCTTGTCTGCAGTACATATCCCTAAGACCTGGAAAACTGCCAGAATTGTTCCAATCTTCAAAAGTGGGGAAAATGCACTCTTTCAAACTACAGGCCAATCTCTCTTCTACCATTACTATCCAAAGTCATGGGAACATTTGTCCACACCCAATTAAGCGATTACTATAAGTCAAATTCTTGCGCCTCCACTCTTTTCAATCTTCATCAATGATTTACCTATAGCTTGTAAGGCAGCTTCAATGGACATATATGCGATTGACACAATCTTATACAGTATATGCACACAGCCCTAGCCTCTCTGACTTTTGACACATACTTCAATCTGATTTTTCGGGACTTGAAACTGGCATTTCCAAAAACAAACTTTTTTTAAACACAGACAATACTGAAACAATGGTATTTGGGACCAAGGCTAAATTTCTAAAGCTACCAATGACACATCTACAGATCAGAACCAACTGTAACACTATCCACGGCCCTGTCACTAGTTTTAATTATTTGGGCATATGGTTTGACTCCGATTTAACATTTGGGGTGCACATTGAAACCCTGCATCCAAAAACTATGCAAAACTAGGTGTACTTTATAGGAACAAGTCCTCCCTAAGCCAGCTGGTCAGAAAGCACATTGCACGGTAGATGCTAATGCCAATAATAGATTATGGGGACATATTATATGGTACAGCACCCCAAACTCACCTTGGCAAACTAGACATCCACTACAACTCATTATGCCATTTTGTTCTCCAATATAACTACAACACACATCACTGTGATATGCTCAAAGAACTAGATTGGCCACCACTTGAGTCTAGGTGCAAAGTTAATTTTTCTTGTCTTGCCTTCAAATACTTTCTGAACAAGCTCCTCACCCCCACTACACGCAGAACTTAACACTTGAGATCTGACTCCAAAAGACTGTTCACAGTCCCACGCTTCAACAAAGAATCCAGCCGCTCTTCCTCTTACCATGCACATCACAACTGGAACAATCTACCTGAGACTCTCAAAGCCGCCACCAGTCTAAATTCTTAAAAAAACAAAGCTGTGTCACATTTTAATCTGGACTGTAACTGTTCCATACGCTTATAACATATATTATCGTTAAATGTTCATGCAATGTCTTTATTTATAATGTATAACCCTGTTCACTTAATGTAACCATGTATTTGTAACCTTGTATTTGTCGTCAGAAGTCTGTGCCCAGGACATACTTGAAAACGAGAGGTAACTCTCAATGTATTACTTCCTGGTAAAACATTTTAGAACTAAATGTATATGTATGCAAATAAATCTGAAAATGATCTTTGCATCTAATACATTGCCTGTGTTACGGTCGGTGACACACTAGGAGGCATCGCTTGCTTGCTCCTGTATCCCACAATAACTGAGGAAGTAAAGTATACTTGTTTTCATGTGCCCAATATTGGAGTGTATGGTATCTTATTCAAAAGTATGATTTGTTCGATTTGTTTTTAACTAGGCTGCCATTACACCTTCTAAGAAATAATTGTGAATAATTTTTTATGTTGTTGGTAATATTAAGTGTAACGGGTATTCCCCCCCCCCCCAATCGCAGATCTGGTGTGGGTGCAAGGAACATACGGTGTTACCCTGAGTGTGGTGCGTTACCTGTTGGCTCACAGGAGGGCTGAGCTTCCGCCACGGGGAACCTGGGGCAATTATAGTATACTAATGAGTAACCACTTACTCGGTGCAGCGCCTCCACCTGCGATGGCTCCCACCAGAGGGGGAGTGGTTCCTCGCAGGACAATCAATAATACCATACACAGCATGTATATTAATCATAACCTTTTACTAACATGCAAGACATCCATATCACATCAATACCTTAATAACCTGTGTCCCTCTCTAGAGGAGACACTTACTGCGTCGCGCAGGACGCTTCCCCAACACCAGGTGGTCCCACCCAGTGTCCCGAGAATCCCCACCCAATGTCCCAACTCTTGGAGAGAACGTGGGTGACTGCGCAGTCACTATTAACTAAGGGCCCGTTGGTGCACTTGTGTATTAAATAGTACCTGCCGAGCACTCCCGTGCTCGGATCTCCAACGGCTTCGAAAAGGATCAGTCGTAGGATGACGTCATCTGATCCCCAACCGGCCTCCTTGCGCGCGGACCGCCGAGGGTGATCCCACCCTGGAAACAGTCTCTGAGGACCCCAACTTGGATCCGAACCTCTTAGCAGGAACCGCAGCGTCCGCTGTGTCCCTATCTAATCTACCCTACTATGACAGGATCCCTAACATAGGACCTGTCCCTACAGCACTAAATGACACACGCTATACTATAGGACGTCCCTATAGTACAGCAACCTTGATGGCTTCGGGGGAACTCCTAGGGCCTACAGGGGTTAATAACCTGCCCCACTCCCCTAACTCTTGCCGGACCTGGCTATTACTAAACTAGTCCCAGCGCCTGCAGCAACAAGCTGTGACCTACTGGATGTGTGCAGCCAACGTGCTACACAACACTGTGCCTGCCTGTCAGGCCCCACGGTACTGACAGCCGTGGCCCTGACAATAACAGCACACTAACACTAAGGGCAGCGTCCCTATCTTGGGCCTCCCTGCGCGCTTACCCACTAACCTAGTGGGGGGTTGGGGCCTACCTGGGGGTGTGGGTACCTATCTGGGTGCAGGAGCTGCACTCACTCCCCGCACCCTTCCTTCCCTCACAGCTCCCTGACTCCAACTGACAAACCTGAGTGACAGGGTCCCTTACTCTAGGGCAGTCCCTGGCAACACTCACTATAATAGGGTAACTCAGAGCTATCTCGGGCCCAGGGGGTGCTGGCCTAGTACAGGGAGTCCCTGACTCCTGTACCCTACCTCCTTCCCTTGTCTGCTCCTCGCTCTGACTGACTAGCGTGCTCCAACTGACAAAAATCCTGTCTGCACACAACATTGTTGCAACTCTGCAGCATGAGAATCTGCCAGCTCTATTGGCTTCAATGCTGCCTGTGACAAGGGTGAAAGTGCAGTCCCCAGAGGCTGCTGGGAATTGTAGTCCTTCGCAAAGCTCTTTTCTATGGGGACCGCGTGCGCGATCTTTACTGCGCATGGGCGAAGCTCGCGCCAAAACCAAGAGGGCGGTGCCCGCCGGGAGAAGTCGCCGTCCCCTTCCCCCACTGCCACAGGGGTAAGGCAGGGGACGAAGGAAGATCAGGGGAACTGGGGGTGACCCCCTTACATAAGTATTTAATATTAATATGTGAATTTTATTTTAAATATCAAGTGCTATGACTGGATTTCTATAAAGTCCTCCAAAGTCTTGTTTACAATCTAACATTTAAGTAGGTACATAAATAGGGGCGATCTCTTAACCTTCAACTGAAAAAAAATTTATCAGAGAGAATCCAAAAATATACATTGTTCCGCTACAAAATAGAAAAAGAAATGTGGTATGCATGGAAAATATAGAAAATAGTTTGCGTCTGCATAGCAGACCTTGTACGCTTTGAAATTCTAAAAACTTGCTTGCTTTTAACGTGCATAACACTGATTTAAATCACAGTTTTCAATGGTAGTGCACAGGAAACACCTCCTTTTCCTCTGGGACAATGTTCAGTACTAGGAACATCTTATCCTGTTTCTTTAGTTCCTCTTTTGAATCCTTGGTTTCCATAACCATGCTAATTGCTTTAATACAATTGTCAATATCCTGGTTGATTCTTTCCCTGAGCTGTGGAAGATATGAAGTTAATCAAGTGCTTTTATATGTATATGTAACGGGTGCTCCCTCTGGCCTGACCCACCCAATCTCATATTGGCCCGTGTAGTCTAACCAGTCCCCCATTACAAGGCGTGTGTGGTGGTGCACCTGCAAGTAACAGGACTCTTGAGTCTCCCGCTTGGTGTTATTAGGGGATGTCATCAGGACAGGTAGCTGAGGTAGTGGGTGCGAGTCCAACTTACTTCATGTGCAGCGCCTCCACCTCATCAGGATCTGTGCTTCCGCAGGGAGATGGTCCTGGTGAGGAACTCCTTCTTGGTGGTGCCATCCACTGCTGAGTAACTTCACACTCACCCAGTGGAGGTATCTTTAACAAGGGCATCTTTATTTGCATGGTGGTATGGGCAAGCTGCCCCTCACAGATAAAAGCTCAGCCACTCATCTCTTTGCAGCACTCTCTTAGGAAGGTCCCTTGTCCCTAATAGAGCTGCTTTCCACCTTTACTCTCAGAGAGAGATTGCCCAGCTTCTCTGGCTGCTGTAATCTCCTCTCCTGAGCTGCTTTGTCTCTCTCTTGAGCTGCTCTGTCTGTCAGCTCCTCTAACTCTGCTGCGTCTGCTTACTCTGCTTACTCTGCTTACTCACTCACAGCTAGCAGGAGACACTGCAACACTGTTGCAAACCTTCACGTGCCTCTCAGTGAACAGAGCAGCACAACAACAGGAAACTGACTTCTAACTTTAGGCAGTGCTGTGTCTTATATCACCCCCCAGAGAACAAACCTGCTCTGTACCACTAAGTGGGGGCACAATGCATGTTGTCACTTCCTTTGGGGACATATGACACCTCACCAGGGTGTGAGGGCAAACCTCCATGATAACTACTGGCATTCCTGCATACTTACCAGGTTTACTGCCAGCATGAGAAAGAGATATGTACACCAATCGTACACATGGCTACATTTATAATGCAAACCAGAACATATTCTTCCATCTAGGCTCTTTATTTCTCCTGATGTTTTCTTACCTGTTAATAACACATTAGTTTGTAATCTTTTTAAGACAGTCCTGCTTTGTTTCTTTACTACAATATGTGCAGCACTGCATATAATACTGCCTTTAAAAAAAGCTACAGAGACATAGACAAATGGACTGTCCATTTTATTGATTTATCATTGCCTTATTTACCAGCTGAAACCAGCAGGTCAAAGTGACAATCCCTGTAACCCTGTTTAACACTAAAGTCATGCATTTGCGCCTTTCTATTGCGAGTACCAATGTGAAATGTGCACTGTATTCTAGTTCTAGCTCCCAGAGGAGCTAGGTGAAATTTGATTGGAAGAAACTAGCCTTAGAATTAATCCTGAAAATGATGTGTCTAGACGACATCCTGCTTTACAATACAAAGCAGCATTCCTTAACCGAGGCTTGGCTGTACAAACTGCTTCATGGAGTTGCATGAATCTTAAGGATATCCCTAAAAAAAGATAAGTGCTCATGTGCATGTGGTTTCCACTCATCGAAGGTTCTGTGTGACCGAAATGAGGATTTATACAACTTAATAAGTGTGTAAGTACATTTTTATTTTCTGGTGTGCTCTGGGTGGTTGCCCTTGTAATATTTGTTGTGCACTGGATTGTTTGCACATCCGATTAGCACCCACTACATACAATTGCATTTTAATATTCTTTGGTGTGCATACAGTAGACGTTTTCTCTCTTTCAATATTTGAACATGCCAATGATATCACTGCGGGATTTCCAGTGTCCATTTGTTATTATTCCAAGAAGAGCAGAAATACAAATTTAAAAAAATACCTACTGAATTTCCCAGAATCCCTTGCTACAGCGGAAGCACTGTGTGCTAAGAGATAATGGTGAAAGTCAGGGTTGTAGACCTGTCCGAGACATGTGAATGTGCTCACAAGTGGTATTTTTATTTGCTGTAAGAATACTTACAGAACCAGAATGTTGTCAGAGTAATTATTGGCCAAAATAACAGTAAGGTAGAAATGATACCTTTAATGGCTAACTCATGATTTAAAAGAGCACAAGCTTTCTGGACCAATTAGGTACCATCATCAGACACATTTTTACCAAATTTACCTGAAGAAGGGACCTAATGGGTCCTGAAATCACCAAATCATTTCTACCTTACTTTTTTTCTGTCTACTCCACGAGTAATTATTGGCACATCCAAAATATACTATGAAATAAAACACATCACCTTACAGTTATTTTCTGTGCTATAGGTCCATAATATTTATCAAACAATGTGGGAATTTATTGCATGGGACATTAATGAGGCGTCTCATTTAATTTAACATGAGAAAGCTAATTTGGAGACCCAATGGAACACAAGTTGATAAGAAATAATGCAATAATAAATTGCTTGGTGAAGCACAGGATATAAATAGTATAAACAGCCCCTGGGGGTTTTCATCAGAAATTGTATGAGTAGTCAGAAATGTACACATGTAACCTATTCAGTGCTGGACATGGCAGAACATTAATAACACAAAAAGGAATGTCTTAAAGATACAGTTGTCATTGGCACCCTAACATTCTAAAAGGCTGCAACCTGGTCTCACCCTGAAGAAAGCAATGTATGTATATCTTTATTTATATAGCGCCATTTATGCACATAGCGCTTCACAGAAATAATACACGTGACATAATAATGTCAAATAACAAATAATACAAATAACACATAGTGGGAATAAGTGCTTAAGACATAAAAGTAACATTTAGGAAAGGGAGTCCCTGCCCCGAAGATCTTACAATCTAAGTGGTAAGTAGGAAGAACGTACAGAGACGGTAGGTGGGTGTTCTGGTAAGTGCGTCTGCAAGGGGCCACGGTCAATGTATGAAGTGTATAATGAACACAGTTCACTACTTGCAGCTTATGGAGAGACAAATTAATGACGACCAGGTTTATTTACGCTCTGTATTAAGAGGGTGCCGTATCCCCAGTACTTTTAAAGCTTCCGCGTCACGTGATCAGGGGATTTAAATTCTGCTGCGAATACCGGCACGCCATAACGGGGCATGTATCTCCTGAAGTAGGGTGTCCCTGAGGCTGAAACCAATGCGGTTCAGCTCAGGAGACCCCCTACACATGTACACTACTGTCAAAACACACACAACATTAAACAATAATTCATTACCGTAGCGGATAGCCACTATGGTAATGAAGCTGCATTAATGTAAATTTTGATAACAGTGTGCGGGAGCAGGGGGTCCCCAGAGCTGAACCGCATTGATTTCTGGCTCAGAGACCCCCTGTTTCCCGAGTTACAGGCCCCGGTATCGGATGCCAGTGTCACCGCCATCTTTATAGCGTCCAAGACGCGACGTGGATGCTATAAAGATGGCAGTGACACTGGTACCGATGCCCCATACCGGGGCCTGTAACTCGGGAAGCAGGGGATCCCTGAGCCAGAAATCAAAGCGGTTCAGCTCAGGAGATCCCCTGCTCCCGCATACTATTAATAAAAATACATTAAAGCAGCTTCATTAACTTAGCGGATAGCCGCAAAGGTAATGAAGGGTTTAAGGCACAATAGCATGTTTATTGGGGACAATTGCCCCCAATAAACATTGCAATACACAACACACACCCACACCCTGTGCCCCCAACAACCCCTATACCCCCAAAAATACATACATAGCTTAATTTGTGGGGGATGCATAGGAATGATACTATAGGCTGGTGGTGGTCCTCGGGTGGTCCCCGCAGGTGCCCGGGGGTCCCCGTTTGCCTGCAGTACCAATTCTGTGCCACCCAAAAATAATTTTAAAATACATCCATACTTTTAAACAAATTACATCCCCCTTTCCCCCCTAACACATACATTACAATAATGTGCAAAATTACTATTATCCAAATATGGATAAAAGTGCATTTGCCCATTTAAAATACATGAATCACAATAAATACAGTAAATACATATTACAGTTACCTTTTCCAGGCACCCACGATGAAGGCCGTCTTCATCCTCATCTTCATCATGCCAATGTCCCCTCCTAAGCTGCAAAACCCCTTAATTACTATAGCGGTTAATGACCACTAAGGTGATTAAGGGGTTAGGGGACATTACATTGGCTCTTTTTATTCTTGTGTATGTTTTGAAGCACCGGAGGGGGACATGGGCAGGATGAAGATGAGGATGAAGACGGCCTTCATCGTGGGTGCCTGGAAAAGGTAAGTGCAATATGTATTTACTGTATTTATTGTGATTCATGTATTTTAAATGGGCAAATGCACTATTATCCATATGTGGATAATAGTAATTTTGCCCATTACTGTACTGTATGTGTGAGGGGGGGTGTATTTATTTACAAATATTGTTTATTTTTATGGAACACATCATTGGTACTGCAGGCCCGTGGGGACCCCCGGACATCCGCGGGGACCCTTGGACTCCCGCGGGGATCACCCAGTGACACCGGGTGCATTTTTAACGCACGATCACTTATCGTAGCTATGAAGATCGCGCAGACTGGCAGAAATCAGCGCATTTAGCTGATTGTACGAGCTTTGTGGGACTTAGAAACATTTCCTGAAAAAAGCCTGTATAAGAGCGCAAAATCCCTGTTATCACTGCTCTGTGAATCGTGTTGAGCGCAATTTCACGTTCTAAAAGAACTTTGCGCTCTTAAAAAGACTTATCACTGCTTAATGCATAGCCCCCTATATGTATATATGTAGTTTGGGAAGGTAGTGTATTTATGTATGTATGCATTTGTGGGGGGAATGTTTGTATGTATTTGGGGGGGTAGTGCATGTGTATGGGGAGCTTAGTGTATGTGTGTGGAGGGGTAGTGTATGTGTTTTTGGGGCTAGTGTATGTGTATTTGGAGGGGATAGTTTATATCTATTGGGGGGTAGTGTATATGTATAGCCAGGTCCCCTCTGGGTTCCTCTTGGTCCCCTCCTTATCTCCGCTCTGGACGGGGAAGCTGTGGCTGGCGGCTAGTCACACGCATGCTGCCGGGGTGACAGGCTGAACCGCCGGCTAGTTAGGGAAGCTGCAGTGGGATGCGGGCGGTGCAGGGAGCACTCCAGTGTTCCGAAGGCTCTGTGGCGGCCGCGTGCACAGAACGTCGCCATCTTGGAGGTTAGTGCGCATGCGCGAGATTCGGCACATGCGCAATGAGTAGTTGCGGCGGCTGTCACGGGAGACCAGGCCATTTACACCTTTTTACCAGGCACCTCAGACACATCCTCTGTGGCTTTCATCTCCACCATATGAGTAGACACCCAAGTTGGTAGCCCACTGGCTCACTCAGAACACTGGCTCTGAACGTCCAAGCTCATCTCTGTGCACAAACAGATGTTTTAAAACACACTGTTCCATAAAATATACACTGTAAAACACGCTGTTCCATAAAATAAACACTTAAAAAATATCCTAAGCCTTTTGGTTATGGGAAATAGAATAAGAAGCAGCACGTTATTTATTACTAGCCATATTCCCCACACTCTATACAATAAACTTAGTACTGGACTTTTAAAAGTCCCCTCACACAACCTTGTGGGTGGTTGGAGTACCGCTAGAACCCCTATACCGGTTCTGGGCATTTACTGGGTATCCCCATCAATCCAGGGACCCCTTGACTGTTTCAGGGACACCTCACATCCCTATGCCCCATTTACCTTTCTGGGATGTGCTGAATCAGGGACCCCTTATGGAGAGTCGCGCAAGCGTTTTAAATGGGAGATATTACCGAGACAATGTGTTTACATGCATCCAGGCATCTTACCTTTTTCCTGGGTACATTTTTAGGGGAATCAGCAACTCTGGCCCTGACTAGATAGACACAATCTGACAACACTATGGGGCCTATGCACTAAGCTGTGATAAGTCGTTTAAAGAACGCAAAGTGCTCTTAGAACGTGATGTTCCGCTGAGCGCGATTCACAGAGCAGTGCTAACAGGCACTGTGCGCTCTAAAACTGACTTTTTTCAAGAAATTTTTCAAAGTCCAACTTTGCTCGTACGATCAGCTGTTTGCGCTGATTTCTGCCCTCCAACGCGATTCTCTAAGCTCCGCTAACTTATCGTACTTGAAAGTTGCGCTGAAACAAGCCCACCAGCTAAAGGCAGGTGATAAAAAAAGCAGGACTTAGAAAAATTTCTTTGTTTACATTTTTGCAGGCGCAACACCCCTACAACAGGCCGGTGGGTGTCTCCGGCTGACCCCGCGGGGGTCTCCGTCTGACCCCACGGGGGTCTCCGTCTGACCCCGCGGCGGTTCCCACATGTCCCGTGGGTGTCCCCGGCTGACCAAGCGGGGGTCCCTGGGTCCCCGCAGGAGTCCAGGGGTCCCTGCGGCAGTCCCGGGGTCCCCGTGGCCATCCCAGGCTTTCCGCGGGAGTTCCCATGGGAGTCCCGGGGTCCCCGTGGGCCTGCGGTACCAACGGTGTGCCTCAAAATAATAAACAATATTTCTAACTAAATACACCCCCTTCCCTTGCCCCCTAACACATACATTACAGTAATGGGCAAAATTACTATTATCCACATATGGCTAATAATGCATTTGCCCATTTTAAATACATTAATCACAATAAATACAGTAAATACATATTACACTTACCTTTTCCAGGCACCCATGATGAAGGCCGTCTTCATCCTCATCTTCATCCTGCCCATGTCCCCTCCCAAGCTGCAAAACATACACAAGAATCAAAATAGCCAATGTAATGTCCCCGCTATAGTCATTGAGGGGTTAAACCACCCTCACTCACCACTCGGGAGGCCTATACACCCTCCCCCACTACCCACCACATGAGGCCTAACCACCCACTACCCACAGGGAGGCCTACCTACCCTGGCTTGGGGACAATACCCACTTCCCCCACCCCCGTTAACCACAATAAACATCACTATATTTAATAAACAATGCATAACCCACCCCCTGTGCCCCACCATAAATACCTGATTTATTCTTTTACATACAGGGTTAATACCCCAGGCTCATGGGAGTCCCCGGTGGTCCTGACGGGTGTCCGCAGGCCCCACAGTGGCCCAGCAAAGGGTTTCACACAGGGTCTGGAGGCCTACGGATTGTCCTCGGCAGGCGCCGTGGTCCACCAGGTGGTCTCCGTGGGTCACCGTGGACCCCAAATGGGGTCTCCACGGGTAGGCCCGCAGGGGTTTGGGGGGCCCCGGGTCAGCACCACAGGTCTCTGAGGGTCCTCGGGTGGTTCCTAAGGGTCCACGAGGCCCCCAAAGATGTGAGGCCCCGGTTCTTCCCCGCAGGTGTCCCCCGTGGACTCAGCAGCCTTGTACCCGTGAGCGTCTGAGGAGACCTCAGGTGATCTCCAGAGGTCCCTGCAGACCTAAGGAACCAACCCTGTATTTTAAATAAATAAACCTTGTCATATACATTTAAAGAAATAAATACCACCCCTGCAAAACACATACAGTACAGTAATGTGCAAAATAACTATTATCCAGATATGGATAATACATTATTTGCCCATTAATAAACACATAAAACACCATCAATCAAGTGAATAAATAGAGTTCTACTTACCCCCTGGCAATGAGATGCAGTCCGGTCAAACGGGCTCCGTTGGCAAAAGAATACATTGAAAATACTTTGAGGTGCCAGTTAACACCTTAATCACCTTAGCGGTTAATAACCGCCAAAGTAATTAAGGGGTTAACCCACCTTGCACCAATACCAACCCTTCACCCATTCATTTGTACAGTGTGTAATATATATATATATATACACCAATATATATAAATATATATATATATATATTGGGATGCCGTCACTGCCCTCTAAGGGCTAGAATGGGGCAGTACGTGAAGGGTGGCCAGCTGAGGAGTGGGCGGGAATAATTGCTCCCTTCCTGGTGGGTGACTCACAACAAGCCTGTTATGACTTAGAGCCCGAGCAAGCTAAAGACTATGACACCGTGAAGTCGGAGATTATGGCACGGCTAGGGGTCACCCAACGGTTCCATTCCTGGCGTTATGATTTAGAGAAGACACCCTGCTCTCAACTCTATAACCTTAAATACTCTGCAAGGAAGTGGCTCCAGCCTGAGGTATGTTCCATCACTGCAGTTGTCGAAAGAGTCGTTATAGACCGGTTCCTGAGGGGGCTCCCCCGCACCATCCAGAAGTGGGTGAGCCAGAGTGACCCCAAAGACGCCGAACAGTTGGTCGCTTTAGTCGAATGTTACTTGACTGCCGAAGAGATGTCCAGGTGAGTGCTCCGGTTCTCGCTTCCTGTGCTCCAGGAGGTCCGATAAGACTGTTCAACCGAATAGGAATCCCCAAGGACTCATTGACTTGCGTAAAGGAGTAGGAAGTCCCACAGCACCTAGGAGGGACTCTGGTCTCGTTGTTCCCAGTAGACTGGAGACAAAACACCGACCCAGTTTTGGAAGGTATATAGAGTGCTACAGATGCCATGAACTTGGACATGTGGCCGCAGTTTGCCCTCGGAACGCGGAACCAATGGAATGTAATTTTTCTGTGGGGCATGGTTCGTGCTGGGTTTCTACGGCTCAGAACAGTTCTTGCAGTTCAGAAGAGGACGATGAGGACTCCTATGTGGCCCCGCAGAAAGGACAACCTCCGTGTGCAACAGAAGCTGCAGGGAATGTTTACCCCGTGGCATCAGTAAAGACCAGAGGTGGACTACAACACAGAGCGCTTGACGCAATCGTCACAGGAGTGACTACTAGCCTTGGTATGACAAAGGCTACCGATACCACCATAAGCAGAAATCCAAGCGAGTCAGACCAAAAGAGTGTTGACTGGAAAAGGTTCTATGAGGTTAACAAATCTAGATTTGTTAGTACTATACAGGGGAATAAGGGTCCCCTTTTGTTCCGTGCACCCTGCAATTGCATAAATTTAACACTATCAGAGTGCTGTCTATCGTCTCCTTTTAATAATAGTGACAAATAGGCGCAAACAACTCCAAATGTGAACAATAATATTCAGTGCAACTAATAATAAGTGCAGTGTGCAATGTGCTAATTAGTAAACTTCAAATAAATAATAAATGACCTTGCTCAAACCCTCTGGTGGGACCTGTTTCACGGGTTCCAAGAAGTGTGATAGATCTCATACAATCCAGGAGGAGCAACTGGGAACAAACAAGAAGAAAACAGTACAAAATATAAGTGTAGATGTATTGACAATGAGGTAAGTGTTAGGGTGTAATCTTGGCTCTGATGGTATGCCTACTCACAAGATGTCAGAGGTAAAAATGCGTGTTGCAGATAGGGCTGCTACCCATGGGTAAACGTGGTATGTGGATCTCCCTCCAGGCTCGTCACATCAGTGGGATGGTAGTGTATATAAAAAAAGGGGAAAGAGCACTACATAGCGCGATCAGGTGGAAAATATACTTTATAAAAAACAGGTATAAAAATGCGCACTTACAATGTGCAAAATTAAAACAAGCGTTTGTCACAATATATGTGTGTAGTGGGTCTCCTTTTACGCTTGGTTCTATGAGGCGTCCCTACAAGACGTTCAACGCCTCATCGGCAAGCAAGAAGTTTCTCAGCGAGAGGTCTGCACGTTAATAACAGAGCTAGGTAAAGTAAAGCAGCAAGTGCTACAGGAGCGACTGAGTACCCAGTGGTTCCCCGCCGAGCAGCATGATGAGCTGAAGGCCACCCTGAGCCTTACCCGAGCATCACTGGAAGCAGAATACGAAAAAAACTAAAAATGTCCAAACCTTGGAATCTGAAAAACTGAAGTTGGATAAAAGGCTTCTAGAGCTAAAGCGGATAACTGAACACACGTCCCAGCAACTCACAGCTATAAAGGAGGACAACCTCAAGCTGGAGAAAGAGCTGGAGAAGCAGAGAGCCTGCCCCATCACTAAAAATCAGTACTCCCAGCAGAAAGAGGCATGGAAAACAGAAGCAGCAGCAATCCTAGCGACAAAAACTACAGAGATCCAAAATCTGAAGGATGCGCTGACACAAACCCAGAGCAAGCACCGGGAAGAGATGAAGGCCCTGAGAGGAATTGAATTGGCAGCTGCCTTGAGCCAGAGAAGAAGTATAGAAGGACAGCTTCAAGACCTGAGGAAGGACCTGGAGTTTGAGCGTGCTGCCCGCAAGAAGGCAGAGAAACAACAGCGTGACCTAGGCGAAGAGCTCGAAGTTCTGAAGACTGAGTGGGACACTATGCTGGACTCTATTACTGCTCAGTAGGAGATCTAATGAAGAAAACCTTTAAGAAGAGGTGGATGTCAGACATGTCTGACAAAGAGGTTGGTGCACCGGATAGTGCACGGGCCGCTCACAGGACAGTGTTTCGCTGGGGGGAGGGATATGTGATGCCGTCACTGCCCTCTAAGGGCTAGAATGGGGCAGTTGTGGGACTTTACAGCTCTCATAGGGTTAATCATTCTGGAAAGGTCTGTTCAGCTGTGAGTTAATGAGCTAATTAGCCTAGCCTGTATAGTCAGGAAGTGATACAGAGATCCCCCCCCCCTCCCCAAGCTGCCAGACACACACTGTTGAGAGAGGGTGAGAGACGCTGCTAGACTGATCTGGGAAGGCACACACAGACAGCCTTGTGAGAGACTGAAAGGGGACCTGCTGCAGGTACACTGGGTAAAGTGGGGAAAGAGTCTAGTTCTCCCACGATTAGTTAGGGACTAAGCAGTATTAGTCAGTACTCCTGGAAGGAGTTAGGTCTTTTGTTTCTGTTTTGTGTTATAAGTTAACCCTGTACCTGCTTTGTACCCTGTAAATAAACCCCTGCTTAGAAAGTACAGTGTTTCCTGCCTTTGATCTGGCAAAAGATCTGACGCTGGGACTGAGACGTCACAATATATATATATATTGCATGCAAAGATATATTAGATAAAGAAAAAGAGATTTGGTAGATTAGAACAGCTAGTGCAAGGAACTAATGTTATATACATCAGTAACATGAGGGACAACATATCCCTATTAAATCCCATAGTGTGGAACATGGCTCAAGAAAACCAATGAATTATTACAATCAAAAAGCCAAAAATAGGGAAGTTCCAGCCCGGAGAGCACGTTAAGATTCTGGTACCTACGGCTGAAAGCAAACTCCTTGCAAGATGGCAAGGCCCTTTACGAGATCATTCAGGCAGTAGGGGAAGTAAACTCCAAAGTTAGGCTACATGAGCACTGCAAGTAAGTACAAATATACCATCTAAACTTGTTAAAGTCTTGGCATGACCGAGAAGCCTATATGGTCATAGCAGATGCTAATACCAACACTGGCAGATCACAAGAGCAGGTTTTTGTCTTGCCGGAGCGGAAACCTGAACAAAATTTGGAGGTCACCAAAATTATAGAATGGAATAGTGATGTCTTCTCACCAACATCAATTCGTACTACAGCAATATACCATGATATTGTCACTAAACCAGAAATATTGGTAGGAGGTGGTCATTTGATCTGCCCCTTCCCCTCTCTCAACAGATGCATCGATGCGCTTTGCCACTCTCATTGCGGTCTTTTGATTGTTGGGTCCTGACCTTCAGACGTCTTCTCCATGTACTGTTCACTAGCACATGATCCTATCCTTGACCCATGGGCTTCACCTACCGCTACCAAGTCCACTACCATCAATCTGTCTTGTGTTACACTCCAGCTGTATGTTTGGTTATGTTACTGTAACGGGTATTCCCCCACCCAATAGCATATGGTATATGTATGTGGGGAACCTTCCATCTGAGACTGCAATCTATCAGGGGAAGGGAACAGAACTCTCCTGCAGGAGATTGCTCCCCTCATTCCAGGGGCCTGCAAGAGACGAAGGCGCTGTCACCAAGAGTACATTATCAGTCTATACCCCAGAAGCCTGTTCTGACATCCCCTACAATCATGCGGGAGACTCAGATCTACTGTAAGCCAGCAGGTATACAACGCTACACTCCATGTAGCAGCAACATCTCCCGGGGGGGGGGGGGATATGGGCTACATATATATTTTATAAAAATATTTTATTTAATGGTTAAAATATTGTTGAAATAACAATCACCTAGAATTCCCATAAATATGCAAAGGATACATAATTCTTTCAGAAAAAAAAATCTATATCTATGTTCAAGCCTTCTGGTGTGTTTGTAGCTGAATTCATGAGCTTTCTTTACTACATAGTTGGAGAAATCTATTATCAACACTCTTGTTTTGTTTAATGTATTCTATTCCTTTTAAAGTCAGACCAGTGGGATCACAATTGTTCGATTCAGCAAAGTGTTTGGAGCCAATATGATTCGCATAACCTTTCTCAATATTGCATTAATGTTTGAGAAATCCCTGCCTACGGTGTCTCTTGCTCCTGCCCACATATTGAAGTCCGTAGAACCGTTTAAGGAAGAATCACGCTGCCAGGAAATTGACGAGGATATTAATAGAGTTAGAAAAGAGGTGACTCATTAGAAGAAGAGATAATTATATTAAACCACAAAAAAAATACTTAGGGACCAAAAAGACTACATAGAAAATAAACAAAGGGATTGGTTTACATGTCATATGTTTTCCCATCAGACTCTCAGTGAAGAGCCCCTAGAAATAAGTGGAATGAGCACCCCAATCTAACAAAGGGAAGGAAAATACAGGGAAAATAATATACAAGACATCCCCTTCCCATTATATTCACGCACATACACCACTAGAAAGAAGGATACACCTTTAGGAAGAACTTACCTGCACATAAGAGGGATGTCCTCTCAGAGAGTCATTCCAAGATATCAAAAGGAAAAGGAGACATTTTTTTTTTAGAGTTTCCCAACCCCAAATCCCAAAAGGGTACAGAGAGGGAAGTGAAGGCAACAAAAGAAGGAACAGGAGAAACATATAGTAAGCACAGACAATATTTTTATTTTCTCCAGATTTCCCCTCCCAAAAGAACAGACAAACCTCTTAGCCAAAGGTCTCAATTTCTCACCTGCGAATGGACCTAATCCATTACAATTGTTTATTGACCATCACAAATTTGTAAGAAATCCCACGCTGAAGAGAAACTATTTGAAAGTTATCCCTAGAAAGAATGGCATTTACCATTTGAGAACCCCTAACTTTAACCCAGTGATACCTTGTACCTCAGATCTTGCAGAATTATTGGAAGAGAAGAACGTTATATCCCCACAAACATATAGAAACACTGGATGTTCAGAATTTGAAATGCCTAGAAATGTTGTTAACAGAAACTCAAAGGTTCACACATTAGCAGGTACACCCAAATTCCACTTTCTTTCCTACAAAGTCCAAGGCCATCCAAATAGAGACATTCTTTCAAGTTGTAAATAGAGAACTATAGACACTGCAGCAAAAGAAGCTCTGTTTAAGGATAAAATGGATGGCATCATATTACAGGACATGATAGACTACTTAAAAGAGCATCTGCCCAATTGTCCTCTGCTGCCGCTGCCCTCCACCTTTGCACTGCTTCCGCCACCCTCCTCCGCTGCCCGCTTGCTCTACTCCCACCACGTACTTCCTGCTTTGCTCTCGTGCTGCAGACGCTGCCACCAACCCCCAGAATGTGCCGCAGTCCACAGGCAACCGTCCCCCCAGCCGGATAGTTTGCCCATCCCTGTACAAGAGGCCCTAAGGCTCCAAGGGGACATATTCCAAACTAATATATGATCCCACAATCATGTATACGAAGGAGTAAAACAAACACATGGACTCTGCTCAAGATACTAATATCTGAAACAAATGTGGGTTTTCCTTTTTATTGGTCAAATATCCCATTTTAGTATTATTTTATCATCTCCCTAAAATACATAAGGATCAGAGCAACTCCCGGGTAGACCAATTAATACAGGAATCAGATCCCTTACCACTAATCTGTCAAAAAACAATTGACCATTTCTTCCAACTTCTGGTTTTAGAACAACCATAAGTCTTTAAGGGATTGCATCCATCTGTTACAAATTGTGCAGAATATGCAGTGGGAAGCAGATTTCATTTTTGTGACCTGTAATATAATTGTGCTGTATACATTTATCTTCCATCTGTCATGCTAGGGGCACACAGATGACTTGATTCTTTTAAGATTCCCATGGCCATCTCCAAGAACCTCCAAAAGGTCTTTTAATCTAATAAATATCAATTTTATTCTAACTCACAATTCATTTGAGAACTAAATTCGTACCTACCTACACCAATCTTTGTACATGACACTGGGAATTTTGTTTTTATCTGGACTAATAATCCTTATTTTAATCTAATATTCTACTGTGTGCCGGTTTATGGATGACATTATTTTTATCTGGGAAGGGGGTGGTGGATTATGTAGAGATATTAAAAATGATTGATTTGGATCTTAGTTTTACACCAAATTTTATGTTGTAACAAATACAACATTTAGGGCCTCATGCAGTAAGTGCCGATAAGTGCTCAAAATCGGCAGTTTTCCTTGCCGAAAAAAATGTATCGGCATGCGGCTGCCGATAACCCACTTATCGGCACTTTTCGGCACTTTTTGAAATCGGCTGTATTCAAGTAGCCCCGATCAGCTTATCGGTGCTGATCGGCACTCAGAAATGGAGATTTCATCGGCAATTGGTCCCGCCAACTAAAGTTGGCAAGTTGGAGGGGAGAACGATCGGCAAGGTTGCCGGGACGGCACTTAGAAAAAAAACCTCATCTCTACATCAATGGAGTCAATGGAGCGGGGACTTATAACATTATAGTAGTGTTTACGTTCTATTGCTCATAATACAAATGTGCTTGGCATTACAGTGTCGAGGTCATTCACTTCATCGTGTCACCCCTTACGTTTATTATTTGCATAACATTGTACTTTTTTATGTTATGATGATTTGCGTGTCACATTAGACTTAATGTAATGATGTGTCAAGGGAAAATCCTATACTCAACTCTTAAAGGAACAGGTCACATCATATCAAACATGTTACTTAAGTGTGCTTCAATTTATTATATGATGTACACATTTCACACATCTAACACATCCAGCGTATAGTAATGATGCTATACATTATACAATGCTTGTAATGTGTAATGCATGATCAAACGTAAATGTAGCTGTTTGTTTTCATGTTTACATGTACTTTGTGACCTCCCTCTTTTCATGAGGTCCGCAATTGGACACTCAATAACCTTGCATGTTTACATTGTACACAATGCATTACAATCACTTCATGCTAACTTATACACACATCTAGAATAGTTACTCATTTTTACACGATTGAAACTGAATCAATAGCAACTATCCTGATGCCATTAAATTATGCATATGCACCTTACAATAACTTTATGTGAACAGGTGACAATAACATGCCAAATTACACATGTTGCAACGTAGTTTCTCAACGTCAATGTCATGGTTGTATCCTAATTAGATGACTGAGTGTTGCGTTCAGAAGTGGTACATGCATTACACATTCCAGAAATACTTGACAATAAATGCTTGTACAAAGCTTAACGTTACATCATTCTCAAACATCATGATTGCCTGGGTAACACACATACATAATTATTTTAATTGCTAATGCATACACGTTGGGAGGGAACTACTTGGATATGTTAATGTAACACCTTGCACTTCAGCAAGTCAGCTGACATCATCACATAGGTATTTAAAGGAGGGCAATTCACAGCTACAGACCTGAAAATGATGCAAATGTTTATGAGACGGAGGAACATTCTATTGGAGGAGAGGCTAGCTGATGGAGAGGATGTCACAGGCCAAGGAAGGGACAGAGGCAGGGACAGTGGCAGGGACAGTGACAGGGACAGGCACGCAGACAGGAGAGGGAGAGGTCGAGGGAGAGGGCAAGGAGATGAGAGGAGAAGAGAGAGGAGAGAAGTTGTGCCTCGTCCTCGTTTGTACAGGGAGAGAACCCTGTTAGATGGGATGAGTGAGGAGGAGATTGTAAGTCGTTATCGTTTGAGTTCAGCAGCAATATTAGCTCTTTATGAAGAGATACGGGGAGATTTAGATTTTGTGACAGCCAGAGGTCGTGTAGTCCCTGGACTTGTTTAAATGCTGTGCTCATTACATTATCTTGCTTCCACGTCATTCCAGACAACTGTGGGCATAGTGGGCGGGGTCTCGCAATCTACATTCTCGCGGGCCTTTACCCAGTTTCTATGTGCACTGAATAGACGCGCTAGGAATTATATTCATTTTCCTACAGAGCACACAGAGTGGCTGGAAGTCAGGAATGGCTTTTATACCATAGCCGGGATACCATGTGTGATGGGTGCAATTGATTGCACCCATGTTGCTTTGATCCCGCCTAGTCAGAGTGAGCATGCTTACCGCAACCGTAAGCACTACCATTCCCTGAATGTACAGGTGGTATGCGATGCCGCGATGAAGATTATGCATGTGGTAGCCAAATTCCCTGGTTCCAGTCACGATTCCTCTATCCTGAGGAACTCATCAGTCTTCCATGCTTTTGAAGAAGGCTATTTTGGACCTGGTTGGCTGGTGGGTGAGTACATATTATGATGTGTTAACAAACAACTCTTGGTTTTCTAGGAAATGTTGTATGTAATAATGTTAACACTAATTGTTTCATATTTGTGCACAATGGATTATAGGTGACTCAGGATACGGAATTAGGCCGTGGCTGTTGACCCCTGTGGCAAACCCTCAAAGTGAAGCAGAGGAGAGGTACAATGTTGCCCATATATCTACGCGATCCATCATAGAGAGGACATTTGGGCTTCTCAAGACAAGATTTAGGTGTCTCGATAGAACTGGTGGGGCACTTCAATATAAGCCTGCTAAAGTGTCTGATATTATAATTGCATGTTGCATTTTGCACAATGTGGCACTCCGCAATAATGTACAAACAGACATACATCAGGGTTTGGAGGAGGAGCATCCCGTCAATTTACCAGCTGACAATGACCAAACAGCCAGTGGTGTTGAGACACGTCTGAATGTCATAAACACATATTTTTCATGTAAGCCAATACATATATGTTCATAGTACTACATAGATGTATTCATTCTTTGTTATGATAAATACATTTGTCCAAATACCATTCACTTAGGAAACTGATGAATATGGTTCGCACACCTTTCTCTTCTCTGCTGTGTGGACAATTGCATGTGGCACCGGTATGTCATTCATCAACAGCTTGTATTATACTTCTTACCAATAAAAGGTGTTGTGTGTACGTGAAGAAATAATGTGTACTAAATCTATATTTTATGTACATGCTCTTTTTGGTTATGCATACACAATAAACCTACTATGTCCATAGTCAATAGCTAGTGCAGTATGGTTACATACAAAGTTTCTTTTGCAGTGTTACATGTGAGTCACAATGATGTGTACACTATTGTGTATTTCAGATCATATTTGACGTATTCTAGATGTTGTTTCATATCACACACAAAATGGTAAATTTTGTGTGTTGCTTACCTTAATGAACATGTCATGACAATGATTTATATTCATTCATGTTTTCTTTTTCAAGGTATATCACATCAATGACTGCTCATGGTATGTATTTCAATTCACATCTGTCATAAGATGTGCAAACCTCGATACAGGTATATTTACAGGATGTATAAACAGAACGTAATGAAAAAGATGTGACAATTGAAACATGTCGTTTCTGTATTGTGTACGTGCGTTTAGCTACACTTGGTGGTTATTGTGCAGTGTCTTTTAGAATCATTAGGGACATTACATAACATGTAATTTAGCAAACGTAACAACATCCATTCATGGAATATAGGGGTGGGGGGAGAGAAGGGGATAAACCCTGCTCAGCTATTGATTATGGGAGGAGAACATCCATTGATGCACATGAGCGATGTTAACACTCAATGCATGTTTGTATGAAAAGACACCAATGTTTAAAACATCATTAACATTGCAATGTATGTGATTAGTTGTTGTATCACTTCATCTTCATGTTGATTACTACATTGTCACATGTGTATGTATAAGTCAAAGATGTGTGTTGATTTGACGTACATGTAACATGTGTCAAAATGTTAACACCATTCCAAAGTATAGTTCTTTGGATTCTCAACTTTTCCTAATTCATTCAACACAATGACAATGTTGTTAATATAATTTTTATTTCATTCACGTTAGTTATTCATAATGATCATGATCCTTTATAACTAATGTCAACATATGAACATAAATGAAGTGGACATTTGCATACGCACACATTTCAGCAACAGTGTGTGTTGTAGTTTTTGTGTGATGCATGTATTTCTACGTGAAATAATATAAACAAACATAATAATGTTGCTTTTATCATCGGCCTCACTTAGCTATGTATGTGTTGAACGTTTCATAATAACACTAAACTATAGTTAGTCGTGTGAATAAAATTTACACACAAATGTTCATGGTTTCATGATCTTTAACTAACATTCATTACCTCATGCATGTTAGGTTAGCACTACAACTTAGGTGAAAATATAAAATGCACACGACTAAACAGTTTCTATCACCTCCCTATTGTTATTGTGTACGTTCAGATACAATGTCTATGAGTTGTTATGTAGCATTTACATACTTTGACAAGTCACACATGAGATTATAATATATAGTAGATTCATGTGTTTGCTGAGTGATAATGTTGGTTGCATATATCACATGGCAATACATATAATGTTAGTAGAAAATAACCAAAAAACAATATAAGTTCTAACTTCAGTGCTTAGCAACATCATTATGTTAATTAAGTGCATAGTAAATATTTGTGTAGCGGTCATGTAAAATGGCTACAGTCATCTCTCCTGCTGACAGTAAGGCCTGGTAAGTTGTGGGCATGCCAGCAGTAATTATGGAGGTTTGCCCTCACACCCTGGTGGAGTGCCCTGTGTATGGATGGGAATGGTCACATGCTCTGACTCCATGGTTAGTGATGTCAGAGGTGTGTCAGCTTCCAGAGTGTACATAAGGCACAGCACTGTGTCAAAAAGTAGTTCTAGTACAAGTTCAGCTAAGAGGAGGAGGAGTTCAAGTTCTAGTCCTAGTCTGAGTTGCTGGAAAGTTATGGTTATGTTATAGTAGCTGCAAGGAGACTGTGTCCAGGGACCTGGCACAGGGTAGAGATATCCCGGCTGGGATAGGGAATCCCTATTAAAGGAGAACTCACCTTTCAAAGGGAAGCACTGACTCAAGATGAGTGGCTAGAGATTCTACTGCGTGGGGCAGCTAGCCCACCTCAATCAATAAAGATGCTCTTACTCGAATAACCTCTCGTGTACGTGTGTGGAGTGAATGTACAGAGAGGAGCACCACCGAGGAGTTCCTCACCAGGACCATCCCCAAGTGACCGAAGGGACCCTGATGAGGTGGAGGCGCTGCACTGGAACTACACTGGTGACACACTTTATTCGAGCTCGGCTAGTCCCACGAATTCGGGTATACCCGGGTGTATTGAGGTTTGTGACTGTTTTCTGCCCGAGTGCATTGAGGTATTTTCCAAGCAGGGATTGAATCATTTTATTCCCGCTGGCTGCAATACTGCACAGTACATATATATATACTGCATTACAATTCATGAATTTATGCCATCTGGTAGACACGCGAAGCATTGCAGCCTATTAAATCCTAATCATTATCATTTAACAGATCAGCCGCCCGTCAGCCAGGCATGAACCCAGGCTGGGAAGGCAAACGCAACGGGGCTTGTCAGAGGAGAGGAGCGGCGCATTCCAGGTATCTGCCAGGTACATACTGGGTATTTGCTCGAATAAAGTGTGTCGGTGCAGTAGGTAGGACTCAGCACACTACCTCAGCTGCCTGTCTGGACGGGTCCTCCCCATACACCATCATGCGGGAGACTCAGGAGTCCTGTTGCCAACAGGTGCACCACCAGACACTACCACACTGTAATGGGGACCGGTTAGACCACAGGGGCCAATGTGAGATTGGGTGGGTCAGGCCGGTTCAGAAATACCGTTACATTTGGAGGCGAGCTGCTGAGATCAGATCTGTCATCAGGACAGGCTCTAGCTAGGCACACTGGGAAACAGGGAGAGAGTCTGCTGCCACTCTGTGCTGCGTAGGGACGGACCTAGGGGTGGTCAGGGGGCTGACGGGATATTGTCAGTTCGCAGGGACGACCTAGGGGCCTGAAAGGAGTGAGGGGTTTGGAGCCGGGCTATAGCTGACCGAGTCACCTTGAGGTAGTGCTAGTTGGTAGGACGCCAGAAGGGATAGCCTGTTAACATGGTCAGGAATCCTGGAGAGGGTCTGCGCTAGGCTGACCAAGAGAGGTAGACGCCCCAAGTACTGCATGGCAGAGCCAGAGTACTCTAGCCCATTCCAGACACTTACCATAGGGAGCACAGACTGGGAGGAAGGAGTCACAGCAGACACTGAGAGAGTGAGCCTAGCCTGAGGTAGTGCAACATGAGTCCAGCCTAGATCAGGTACACATGTGGTGGTGCATCTGAGCAATCTTTATTGTACTGGTGTGGTGGCTGCCCCGCAGAGCGGAGCCCCATGTACGATAATTGGTACGAGAGAGTGACAACCCAAGGAATGGAGGATCCGCGTGGTGCGGAGAGCCCAACATGGCGACCAGAGGCTGATGGGGAAGGCACCCGTGGCGTGCGCCCCACTGAAGAGCAAACTGTCGCTGAGCTGTCTTTAACTAATCTGCTCTGGAGTGGAGCGAAGGCCGTGGCTGCCCCGTTTTTGTCCTGTCTGGGACACCGAGGGGCCACCCTTGAAGAGTGTGAGGACATTGTGATAACTGGGGGGGAACCCTGCGAGGAGAGCAAACAAACTGACATTTCGGGCTTAAAAGCCAACCAAAATGGCGGTTCCCGCTTGCTAGGGAGACCGCATGGGCCAGTCGCAGAGAAATTGGCTGATACAGAACTTGCAAAGAGCTGGCCGGGAATGGCGCGAACAGCAGAGCCCCGCCCTGATGAGGGGCATGGCGCGAAAGCTATGGCTGCGCCTTCATGGACAGTGACTCACTCGGCCCCCCAGGGACTGATATCCAGACGGCGCCACTACAAGAAGTAGTTCCGGCCGCGGAGGTAACGTGCAAAAAGGAAGGATATTTTGCACGAAAAGCAGCAGCTAGGAGAAGGCGGGAACTAGCCGCGGCCCAAGAATCCTACTCTGATGAGGAAATTGGCGCGAAAACGCAGACTGCGCCCACCAGGACTGAGAAAGGCGCGGCCTTAATTAAGGGGCATGCTATTCCCCTGTGGGATCCGCCCATAATTGCAACCCTGGGGGCGGGTTCCAGCTATGCCAGCGGAAGGAGGAGCCGAAGCAGGAATTGGCTGGCCCAGAAGCTTCTACCGGTCAGTTGCGAGGAACCACTGACCTGGAGAGACCCATACTGAAAGTGGTCCCTACTAAAAGAATGGCCTGAACCTCCACTGTGGGCACGATGGTCTCCACCCAGCCCTACTCGGTACCCGGCGGGCTACTAGTAGTAAGGGTGGCAAATACCGCGACGGTGGTCGGGCTCTGCCTACAATGCGGGCTGCCCGGAGGCACTGTCAACACGGCGGCACGTTGCCCACATTGCGGGACATTATATTTGTGGCCCATGCCCACATTTATACCTATCCAACCTGCTGACCCCCCGGGGGATACGGCTAGGCACTCCGCCGAGTCCCCTGGCGCACTGTGGATCAGCCGTGCGAGTCCCAAAGAAAGGGGGCTGGAGTCGACTAAGTCGGCTGGGTCAGTAGCAACCGAGACGGTCGGGTCACCCCCCGACCGCGCAGAGAAAAGACTTTCGCCACGCTCGGTGACCCCGAGATTAGGGAAGGGAGATTACTCCGACGAGGATCTCCGTGAACTAGCGGTGGCGAAATCGGGATCCAAGAGGGACCCAGGACGGACGACACCCCGTGGGGTGAGTGGCAGTCTGGAGAACAGGGCGTCCCCCGCAGATCGGCGAGCCGAGAGACGGAGTCCCGCCGTCCCAGGACCTGGCGGCGACAGGAGAGAGACGCCAACGCCCCTGCGGACTGGTAAGAGAAGCAGTCCCACCACTTACCTAGTCCCGGCAGACAGCGCAGCGGAGGAAGGGCCGTGCCAGGCCCGAGGCGCACGTGGAGAGACGGCATCACTTCCGGTGAAGACGACGGCGGAGCTTCCGGATGTCGTCATCGAAGAAGAGATCCCGAATGGGGATCCGACCCGAGATGGCGGCGTTTCCGGTTCCGGGGAGGACATCACTTCCGGTGGCGATGGCGGAACCGCTGGGAACGACGCAGCGACGCTTCGGTGATCGGGGGAAGGTCACCGATCACCTCAAAGGCCCAGGAGTTGGATGGGCGATCCGAGGACTGAGGAGGGTGAGATGTCCGCATTGGACCAGTCTACGGACAGCCGGGAACGGGTCGTAACCCCGTGGGGTCCCATCACTTGCCCTTATGCCCCATCCCATGCCCTAGATAAAACCCCTGCCCCTGTCACCTGTTCCAAGGGATCCCCGCCTAGCTTGGAATCGGTGGACATACCCTCGGAAGAGGAGGTGAAACGGACTGGGGGAGGCAGCGCAGTTGCGCTACGGAAGGCACTTCTCGGGGGGGGGAGAGTTGAGAGTGGCCGCGGTAGGCCGGTGGTTGCCCCCTGTAGCTCCCGACCCAGTGAAAAAGGCCCCGGGATCTTACAGGTGGTCTGTACCGCGATCGGCACGGACATCGGGGGTATTTTCCATGGGGGATGAGAGTGATTCAGGGGAGTCACACAAATTCAGGGAGCACCGTTGGTGGGCCCCACTATTCGAAGGGTACTCCGCATGGATGGACCGCACTCGGTTCCTCATCCGGCGAGAAGATATAGTGGATTACTGGTGGGCTGCGGGAGAGTTCACCCCTGAGCAAAGGGATAGAGAGTTGCAGGAGCGATGGCTTCAGATCGAGCACAGGGAGATAGAACCCATGGGTCCCAGCATCCTGTCAGATCCCGTGGAACCTGATGAGCCCCTATCATGGGTGTTACCTGGGAGGGCCGGTAGGGCTGACCTGACCAGGATAAGTAGGGCCGAGCGGGCCATAATGGCTCGTTATAAATCATCCCACGGGTTGGAGTACCCGTATGTCCCTGAGCCTCTCATGGAAGAAATAGAGGAAAACCGAGGGAGGTGGCTTAGGGAGGCTATTGAGATGTACTTGGTCGGAAGGGGAAGTGCAGTGGTAGGGAAGAAGGCCGAGGAGCGGATAGAGCACTTAGTACGCATATGGGGCATAGGAAGGAACATCTACAAACATAAGGTGACCTATAGGCCCGAGAGGGGACTGCCGAGACATTACTATGTTACGGTCCTGGATATGGGTGGTAGGGAGGTAAGAAAACCTGACCCAAGTCACTACTTTTAGGAGGTACTATGTATTACGCGGGTTCGTGGCTGCTGGTCGGGGCGGGCTTGGCGGAGTGTACTGTAGAAATTGTTCTGTATGCATTATGAAAATTTGTAAGATGTTCTAATTATGTTTTGTGTTTCAGTGCTTCCTGGAAAAGGGTATAAAAATTTAGGTCACAGCGAGGTCGATGGGATTCACCAGGGGGAGAATGTAGCGGTCATGTAAAATGGCTACAGTCATCTCTCCTGCTGACAGTAAGGCCTGGTAAGTTGTGGGCATGCCAGCAGTAATTATGGAGGTTTGCCCTCACACCCTGGTGGAGTGCCCTGTGTATGGATGGGAATGGTCACATGCTCTGACTCCATGGTTAGTGATGTCAGAGGTGTGTCAGCTTCCAGAGTGTACATAAGGCACAGCACTGTGTCAAAAAGTAGTTCTAGTACAAGTTCAGCTAAGAGGAGGAGGAGTTCAAGTTCTAGTCCTAGTCTGAGTTGCTGGAAAGTTATGGTTATGTTATAGTAGCTGCAAGGAGACTGTGTCCAGGGACCTGGCACAGGGTAGAGATATCCCGGCTGGGATAGGGAATCCCTATTAAAGGAGAACTCACCTTTCAAAGGGAAGCACTGACTCAAGATGAGTGGCTAGAGATTCTACTGCGTGGGGCAGCTAGCCCACCTCAATCAATAAAGATGCTCTTACTCGAATAACCTCTCGTGTACGTGTGTGGAGTGAATGTACAGAGAGGAGCACCACCGAGGAGTTCCTCACCAGGACCATCCCCAAGTGACCGAAGGGACCCTGATGAGGTGGAGGCGCTGCACTGGAACTAGGTAGGACTCAGCACACTACCTCAGCTGCCTGTCTGGACGGGTCCTCCCCATACACCATCATGCGGGAGACTCAGGAGTCCTGTTGCCAACAGGTGCACCACCAGACACTACCACACTGTAATGGGGACCGGTTAGACCACAGGGGCCAATGTGAGATTGGGTGGGTCAGGCCGGTTCAGAAATACCGTTACATTTGCATAAGAGGATAACATTATGTAGTGATTATTAATCTGCGCACCAATCATTGAAAGCATTGTTACATATTTATTATAATAGTTGTTCGCTCGTCGTCACAATCATCTAATATAACGATTGGCTCATCTGAAATCATACATTGGTCCCATGTATTCATCCGCGACATCTGTGAAATACAGCAAACACATGATGTTCAAAGATGGCACATTTATATATGTCTCAGCATGACAACGCTTAACACATCTCTATATGATTGTGGATATTCACGCATAAGTAACTTATATGTTTAAACTGCAAGGATAAAACTACACATACAGAACTGTGTCATTTTTCAAAATGGCGTTGCTGGCATTACTACAGATATGATTTTTCCGGTGCCTGTATACATAATAATGTGCGCGCACAACGTATGTTGCACATGCACGTCACGATTGTGTGTACTAAGTCTTAGCGCATGCGCAAAACGATGTGTACGATGTACGATGTACGATGTGTACGATGTGTACGATGCGTTCAATACATGTCACTCCATGGTGCTGCTGGCAGTACGCATATCATGGCTGGAAGTTATGATATGGAAGCGAAACAAAATCACTTCTACACACGTACATATCTAAACTTTGTAAACGGACGTGTGCCCACGGAAAAAATGGACGATCAGCCAATGAGCGAACAAAAGACGTGTGACGTCATGTTAAGGCACCGTGAAAGGCACGCAAACACCCCTCCCACTGAATTAACATTGGCCTCCAGCGCTGTGCACGCACCGCCCCACCGACGCGCGTGCATGACACACTGCACTTACCATAACCATAAGCTACGGGCACAGCCAATACGGTTTCACGCGCGCACGTCGGTTGGGGGCGGGGCTTGCATCAGTAAACCTTTTTAAGGACGCCTTGGACATTTTCCATAAAGGATATTAATATAGTAAAATAGAAAGGGGAGGTGTATGGGAAGGGTAGGGAAGGTGTGTGAAGGTGTGGTCTCGGGGATCGAGTCGATGACGTCTGGCCTATCCCAGTATGTGGATTATTATCTCCAACCCTTTGTAGCAAAGCTCAGGTCACACGTTCGGGATACGCTACATGTCATCGACTCCATCTCCGGGATTAAATGGAAGCCCAGTTATTTATGGGCTACATGTGATGTGTCCTCACTGTACACATCTATAGGTCATTCCAGGGGGATCGAAGCCATAGACTTCTGGCTGAGCCCGGATTCCTCTATTCCTACTATTCACAAGAAATTTATATTAGATAGTATTAAATTTATATTAAATCACAATTATTTTTTATTTGAGGATTCTTATTATTTACAGATCTGTGGAACGGCCATGGGGACGAGATTTGCCCCCAGCTATGCCAATCTCTTTATGGGATTTTGGGAAGAAACATCTGTCTGGCAAATTTTGGAGCTGGGGGGGGTGGGTCTCGTATACTAGGGCCGTTTCATCGATGATATTATTATCATTTGGGAGGGTGATCTCACAGTTTTTTCCAATGTCCTGGATTCCTTCAATCGCAATGATATGGGCTTGCAATTTACATTTGATATTAGTCCAAAATCAGTGGTATTTTTGGATCTTATTTTAACTTCAGATCCAAATGGTAATATTATTACTACCACACATTTCAAGCCCGTTGCAGTTAACAACTATGTTAATGCATCCAGTAATCACCATGCACAGTGGCTCAGGAGCATCCCCCTGGGACAGTTTCATCGTCTCAAAAGAAACTGTTCCAGGGAAAGTGACTTTATTAACCAATCAAAGGAATTGAGTAACAAATTTTTGTTGAAGGGATATGATCCTGATCTTGTTTGTGACTCTTTCAGCAAGGTGAGGGCCACTGATAGATCATTGCTACTTAATAAGTGCTCTACAATTAAACAAACTAGCTATAAGACACCAAGGAAAAGATCAGTAAACACCGATGGGGTTTCACGGTTTATTACCGCCTTCAACCAATCCCACAGATCTATCCATGGTATTCTTAATACTCATTGGAGCATTTTGAAGTGCGATCCGCATTTAGGTAACATACTTCCAGAGAAAATACCTATTACATACAGGAAGGCAAAAAACATTAAAAACATTTTAGCTCCTAGTAAATTGAGACCATTAGTTGTGACTGCCGATGCTACATCTTTGGGCCAGGTGGGTAACCAGAGATGTGGCAGAAGCCGTTGCATTACATGTAAACATTTAAACATCAAATCGGAGTTTGTCTCCCCTCTCACGAGTGGACGATATAGTGTTAGGGGCAATATCAACTGCCTGACTACATTTGTTGTCTATCTCCTGCAATGTGGCTGCGGCCTTCAATATGTAGGGCGCACCACACGACCCCTTAGTACCAGGTTCCTGGAGCATAGGAGGAACGTGATCAATGGAGTTAACACCCATAGTATACCCAAAAATTTTGCATCTGTACATCATAAGGATCCTGGATCCATGAGTATTATGGGTATTGATCACATTCCTCCCTGTGCTCTACGTGGGGATCGTTTCAAATCTTTGTGTAGAAGGGAGACATTCTGGATCCACCAGTTGGGGACATTAACCCCTGGGGGTCTTAATGAATGTCTGGATACCAGTACTCTGGTATGAGCTATAGGTTTGGTCTGTTTTTGTGCTCTTTGGTCCATTCCCCCATCTCTGACCCATTCCTTCCCTTTTTCCTTCCCCCTTTATCTTGCCCTCCCCCTCTCCCCTCCCTCCCCCCATTCCCCCCCCCCCTCTCCGCCCCTTCCTCCCTTCCTCCCCCTTCCCCCCATTCCTTCCCACACCTTCCCTACCCTTCCCATACACCTCCCCTTTCTATTTTACTATATTAATATCCTGTATGGAAAATGCTACATCACTCTATCTGTGTGGTAGGGCAGATAGAATTTTGCGCTTATCATGCATTGATGCATTATTAGTCATCATCATGGTTGTGTGCAGCTTTGAATGTCAGAACAGACAGATATATATATATACTTTAGACCTCTAGGATTGATACTTTCATATTATAATATTGAATGTAAATTTATGAGATCAAGTGTTTATTATTATTGTATTTGCTTTTTTTATACTGTATTCATTTTTTAACAATTACTATATGATTATTGATTATATCATATATTAACTATTTCTCCGAATTTTATTTAATGGTATATGTTTAATGATGTTTTAAATAATGAATTTTCAATGTGATTTTGGATCATTTTATTTTGTGGTTATACTATTAATATCTATATATTCTTGGGTTTTCTGCGATTCAGATTTGATTACTAATAGAAATTCAAGTGATATTTCTAATTACATACATTTGGGCCCGTTTGTAGGGGCGTAAGCATCACAAATTGATGCACCAATTGAATCGCAGACACTCTAGTATATATATTCAGCCACTACTGTTCGTGTACAAATCCCTTTGATAAAGTTGCAGTATTGTGACGAAACGCGTCAGGGACGTAAAATTACGACACTACGTCACCACGTTGTCTGCGTGCTTTACGGCCGGAGCATGCAGGATTAGAATTGAGGCCTACTCTGATGACACATTGCGTGGAGGACTTCAATTGATTGCGGATAAGAGCGGACACTGTCAGATGCACAGCACAAGGGTTCCAGTTGGATTCCAAGACATCACGGGACGGCCTGCATCGGTGGTGATATTATTGTCACAAATTGCTTTATTTTCACTTATACTTTGTAAGTGTTTTTAATCCCCCTCACCTACCCCTCCCCAATAAACTGTACAGGATCACACTATGGGGCGTGAGCTCTCTGTTTTGTTTTTGTTTTTATATATATATATATATATATATATATATATATATATATATATAATCTCTATCTGTACATTGAAGGCCTTGTGTGCTAAAAGGCCTTGTTGTAATTCTATTAACACTTCATTACAGTTTATAACATTACTGGGTGAGTATGTCTGAGGGCCTATTTGAATCAGCTGTGTATAAGTAGTAGTTAAGAGCAAACAAGGCCTCTTTTGAGCCATGAAGGCCTGTACTGTTAATTCTGATTATATATATATATTATATATAGAGTGCTAAAGTAAAGCCATTCATGTGTGTAAGTAGGCCTTGTTGTAATCATATTGAAAGTTAAATACAGGTGAGTGAATTATGGGCTCAATCATACTGATGCCATAATTTTAGCAAGTGTCCTAACATTTATATCTCATTAACACAAGGCCTGTTTGCTGACAACAGTGGCAGATAAATACAGATATATAAAGATAAATATATATATCTGTATTTATCAGTTTATATATATATATATATATATATATATATACACACACACTCGCACAGTGTGTGTGTGTGTGTGTGTGTGTGTGTGTGTGTGTGTGTGTGTGTGTGTGTGTGTGTGTGTGTGTGTGTGTGTGTGTGTGTGTGTGTGTGTGTGTGTGTGTGTGTGTGTGTGTGTGTGTGTGTACATATATCCATAGAGATCCAGAGAGACTACAGATTATATTCATACACACTAACAGATCTGTTATTGTAACCAAAAATCATACATGATCACATGCCAACATTATGAACTATGAAAGAAGATTAAGGTAAGTAATGTGTTACAGAGTTAAGACACCAGAAAACACAACATCAAAATGTATGCTGTTATATGGATAGTTACTTAAAGTTGTATGTCAATAATATTAGCATGCAATGACTATCTACATTACCAAACAAACCCACATACATCTCATCTTGAACAAGAGCTAAGTGAATGTCAGCTTCTATAAACATGGCAAGTGTGTAATGTTGTACCATTAATCAACTGATGATTAATACATATTCATATGTTATTAAATATGCCTTAATTCAGTCAGTGAACATTTCTAAACATTCATGTGTACAAGTACATACTTGAATGTTAGCAAGCATTTGTACATGATCATACATACACTATGCATGAAATAGTGTGCAGTAAACACCACCAGGACACCAACACATTTAGTGAATTTAATTATTTATTTTTGTTTATCCTTTTGAGAGCGAGTCACAGGCCTGCTTGCCTTTTCCCTTTGCCAAGTACTTTGGCCTTAACTATACGACTTGTACTGGCCTGTGGCAGTTCTGTGGCACTGGGTGTGGGCTGTTGCACTTCAGGGGCACTGGGTGTGGGCTGTGGCACTTCAGTGGCACTGGGTGTGGGCTGTTGCACTTCAGGGGCACTGGGTGTGGCTGTGGCACTTCAATGGCACTGGGTGTGGGCTGTTGCACTTCAGGGGCACTGGGTGTGGGCTGTGGCACTTCAGTGGCACTGGGTGTGGGCTGTGGCACTTCAGTGGCACTGGGTGTGGGCTGTGGCACTTCAGGGGCACTGGGTGTGGGCTGTGGCACTTCAAGGGCACTGGGTGTGGGCTGTGGCACTTCAGGGGCACTGGGTGTGGGCTGTGGCACATCAGGAGCACTGGGTGTGGGCTGTGGCACTTAAGGGGCACTGGGTGTGGGCTGTGGCAGTTGTGAACCAGTTGCTAAACATTGCACGACTGAGGTTGGAGCAGTTTCTTGTTTTGGTGTTTTAATCTTTTTCCAAAAGCTGGTTAGTAGTAATTGTTGGCCTAACTTTCTTTTTCGTGTCTCATTTGTAGGTGTCCGTTCCTGATTTTGAACAGATGTAAGCGGTTGGATGTTGACAGGGACCTGCACAGAACTTGCACCTACTGTACCGGTATCATCCAGAACTGGGGAATGAAGAACTGATGACTCTGGAGAAAAAGTAGCAGCATGTAAAGATCCATCCTCAGATGGGGTAAAGTGGAATTGTTGTTCTCTAGCAGTAATTCGCAACTGATTTGCTTGGTTTAGATTCACAACTATTGCTTGAAATGTCCTGTTTAAATTTTGTATTTCTTTAGGAACTTGAATGATGACTCTTTCAATTTGTGACATTTGTGATATTGTCCTTTCCTGCAGTGATATCATCCTTTCAAGCACTGACATCATTTCTGAATGGCGACGATTTTCTTCACCCAAGATTCTTTCTTCAGAAGCTGCAATAGCTGAGTAGGTGTCACGAGCAGGAAAACTTGAATGCTGGGTTAATCCACGAGTGGGAACATCTTCATGGTCACTTGAGTGAATTTGTCCTTGAGTGGCAACATCTGCTTCTACAAATAAAGAAAGACATTATGAACTGGCATGCAACTTGCACTTGTTTTTCAATATAATGAGAGCTGTTCTCACAGTTTAACAAATAACATGTTTCCATAATTTTTCATTTGTGTCAAATTAAAAGTTTATGCTTGAAGTAACAATTATGTTTCGACTCAGTGTGAAAGAAGAATGAATGAAAGGTTGTTGTAACCTCACAACTCCTAGCTGATAGTTTACAACACACACAATACATGTTGTCATGAAAAACTACATCTTCTGTGACAAAAACTGATGTGAAGTTAATTACATGTGAAAGGCATTTATTTCGCATGGCAAATTAACATCTAGAAATGTACACATTATATGTGCTGCACCTCATACACTCCCCTTCCATGCTTGATGATGAGCTGGATGAGCCAGGTGATGAGACATGTTCAGTGTCAGGTGACACATGAGCTTCAGGAGCAACTATATAGAAGAATAACATAAGAATTTTATTGACATGTGTACATAATTAACATAAAGTTTGTGTAGTGGGAGTATTTACGGCTAAATATCAGCATCACATTAGGAAATGACAATATGTTTCTGGCAAGCTGTACATTATCCATCTTAACATCAATGTACATGTGAACCTAATTGGCACATTTATTGTTAAAACCATACAACATACAATGTTCATGCAGGAATGCGTTGTAAAATTAAGTGTTCTGTTGGACATACACTGCATATGTTGTGTAGTAATCTAACAATAATAATGTACATCACTACCATGACAGAAAAGTTGAGCTTATAATTCAGTACCTAATTGTGGAAATGTGAATTAATGTTTTTAGTGATCTGTGGGAACATTTAAGAGAAGCAGGTGTAGCGCTCAATGTGGCTGACACTCATCAACACATGCAGTGTGTTGCTCACAGATGCTACTGATGTGACAATGTGGCGTATCTATAAGGTTAAAAGAACATATGAGTGAACGAATAAGTAACGTACGTTTTCATATATAGTGGCCTGGTGGGTGAAAGTTTTCATAGAATTACCATTTCAAATGAATGTGATGAACTTCTGTTCACCTTGTCAGCTTCTATCAACTGTAGTCCCTCCCCCAAGACGTGACAGCACCCTGACCTTTTATTTGTTTCTACCACCTGTAAGGGCGTCCCACAAGACTTGACGTAACATGACCCTGTGATCTGGCTCGGTGCCCAACCCCACCCCCTGTGTTCTCCTCTATGCTGTGATGACATATTAATTGCAGCTGGTTTCACACACCGGTACATGAGCGAAAGACAAATCTGAAGTGAGCTACATACTGCACCGACACACTTTATTCGAGCAAATACCCAGTATGTACCTGGCAGATACCTGGAATGCGCCGCTCCTCTCCTCTGACAAGCCCCGTTGCGTTTGCCTTCCTAGCCTGGGTTCATGCCTGGCTGACGGGCGGCTGATCTGTTAAATGATAATGATTAGGATTTAATAGGCTGCAATGCTTCGCGTGTCTACCAGATGGCATAAATTCATGAATTGTAATGCAGTATATATATATGTACTGTGCAGTATTGCAGCCAGCGGGAATAAAATGCTTCAATCCCTGCTTGGAAAATACCTCAATGCACTCGGGCAGAAAACAGTCACAAACCTCAATACACCCGGGTATACCCGAATTCGTGGGACTAGCCGAGCTCGAATAAAGTGTGTCACCAGTGTATGAACACAATTAAATACCATATGGTACATGTTCCTATTTATGCTCTCAGTATACTACATGAAGCGAAAAAAGATCTTTAATTAAACATAACGAAATGTGTTTGTACAAATTAAGAATGTTCGCCTTTGAATGCACTATCTTCCATGCCAGACTTGATGAGGCAGTAATGGATTATCACTAATTTATGTATATATATATATATATATATATATATATATATATATATATATATATATATATATAGCAACTGTAAATATTACTGTATGCTCATTTGCGTGTCTTAGACAGGTCTGCAACCCTGTCTTTCCCCATTATTGCCCAGCATACAGCGCTTCCACTGCAGCAAGGGATTCTGGGAAATGACATGCAAATAAGCACTCAGTGCCACCTTTTGCCACCATATATATTAATTGTTGCTTTTTGTAGGACAACTAGATATAAAGATAGATAGACAGACAGACAGACAGACAGACAGACAGACAGACAGACAGACAGACAGACAGACAGACAGACAGACAGATAGATAGATAGATAGATAGATAGATAGATAGATAGATACAAATAGAGAGAGAGACATATATACAGATATATATGTAGGTATGCTTATATTGGGAAGAAAGTATAAGTAGCTGCGGAAATATAGATAAGAACTGTAACCTACGACACGCCTAGTACAGTAACATTTGTCACCTGGTGGAAATGGAGCCGAATAAATTCCGATATCTCTGTCCCCGGGCAAACCCTCCACGACGACAGGAAGAAATTGTTCCCGCATCTGCTCCTCCAATGGTGTTAAGATTAGAGCTTGTGCTGGCGGCCCACCTCCAGTGCCAGAAGCATGCATCCGTTGTGCTTGTATTTTTTTCTTTAAGTTTGCCCTGATATCATCGAATCTCTTCTGACAATTCGCCCGGTCCCTGACATGATTCCCACACGCAGACACAGCAACACCACTCGCACTCCCAGCAACACCATTCGCACTCGCAGCAACAGCACTCCCCTGAATCCTACGTTCACTCAGACGCGTACTCACACGACTACCGGTACCACTCACACCAGCATCACTCTTCCCACGCCTTGCGGCCATACATCTAGCACTCACAAAGAACAGAAAAGAAGTTTAAAGACAATCGCACTGAACACTTACAAAGTGAAAACAAGACAAAGATGTAAACAAAACAACACAGGACAAACCTCTCACAATACACCACAACTGTCTCAGTCAATATGAAATATATAAATCGGCCAGCTCTGTGTGTCTCTCTCTCTCTCTCTCCCAACAATACAGAGAATGAATAAAAATACACGCTGCCTTTAAATGGACCGCTCAATCCAAAACATGCTTGCTTCGGCAGATTCAGCAAGAAGTTTCATTGGGGAACCTAACACCACCTCGCCATGCACGCTGATACACCTGTGTGTGATTGGCAAATCATCGGCAGAGTGGGAGCAAATGTTTTCGGCTTGATTCGGAAGGGATTAGGCACTAATTGCATACGGAGAGGGAAAATCGCCACAATCATGCCGATAAGGTACCCTTGGCGATTGCACTTTTTCGGCGCTTACTGCATAGAGCCCTTAATTAGATCTGGAATTGTTTGAAGAGGGGAATGGCGCAATTCAAACAACAGTAAACTATTTCACAAGAAAGTGAATTGCAAAAGGTATTTAAAGACTGCCAACAGTCATCTTGACTGGTGGCTAAAAAATATACCATATGGCCAATTTCAGAGGGCTTGAAGGAACTGCTCTCCTGATTATGATTTCAAGAAGGAGTCCCAGACACTGGTGATCCAGGATTCTTTTATAAGAGCAGGAAATCTAGACCAGAAATCCCCTTTACAACCGACAAAATCTGAAAAAAGGAAGAATAAAGTTGCAATACACATGCTGTTAAGAGATTTTAATGAGGGTGCATCCCATATTCCATACATTTTTAAGAAACATTGGTATATTTTAAAAGAAGACCTTATTTTCGTATGGTTTTACCAAAGAAACAGAGATTTATCTGTGTATATGTATGTGTATATGTATATACAGTATATCCTCTTGCTGGGACCGAAACATTGGAGTTTTTGTGCCATGTTTGTGTTTTAATATACTGATTTGTATAATTTATTTCTGAGTGCTGCTTGGTGATTGCCATTATGGTGGGGATCGCAACATTGTTTATACTATGTGTATGGAGTGAGCACCGGACCATACTATCTCTATTGGAGTGCCAGCTGGCTTCTAGTGTGTGTGTGTGTGAGTATATATATATATATATATATATATATATATATATATATACACACATACACACAAGGAATAAGGATCTCAAAAACATATTCATCCCCCACAGCCCGGAAACAAGCAAAATAACCAACTGGGGGTTCTTTGTAGTTGAGCAATCAATCGATGGGTTTTCATAAATGTGGGCACTCTAATTGCACAACTTGTAAGTTCATAGACAGGACCATTGCTATTAGATCCATGATAACAAGTACTGTATCTCCTATGCCATTGTAGTCATGGCTGGTTTCTGGCTACCATTCTGCCCTCATTGGCATGCAAGTCCTGGTAAGAGCAGGCAGTGATCCCTGATGAAGAAGCTTTTGTTCAGCTTCGAAACGCGTAGGATTATTTTCTGTAACGTTTGCGGTACCTTTTATACCCCTCGCCATTATCTTGTGTATTTTTGAGCATTTTAATGTGCTAAACTTCTGCCCGCATTGATCTAACACGGCCGGTGTGCAGCTTCGTGCTGCGCGTGTGACGTCATCTCAGTGCGTGCCTACCGACGGGACTCCACCGTTGAATGCCAGCTGCTGAGACCGCAGTAGAGATATATCTGGACACTGTCACGATACCGGCTGAAGGAGACTCTCACTATATGTGTATAGTGCCTAATATGGGACAGATGACCTGGTGATCGAGTGATCTTGCTGGATGCTGTGGATGCTAATCACGTTTTGCTGTGACTGTGAGAGACCGTGGGAAATGCAGGCAGTAGTTCCAGACTGCAGGAGCAGATTGACCAGAGCTGTATCCACCAGACCATTCCATCTGATGCTTGCAGTGTGGTAATTTCGTGTTATTAACACGTAAATGCGCTAATTTTACAACATTGATGTGCGCAGATTACTTACCCTTTTAATACTAATATTGAATACTTTGATATACTTCACCATTTGCGTCTTGCGCTTTTTTTGTGTTTTTATCTCTTAGTGCCAGTAATAATCTAGGGTTTTCCTCACACAGGCAGTCCCTTGAGTGACTGGGGAGGAGGTGTGACTAGGTCTGTGTTCTGCCCAATCCTGGGTTCAGAACTAGTACCTTCCCCCTACTGTACTTAAAGGAGGTGCAACCCCAAATTCAGTAGTGTCTCTACCATTGAGACAAGGTATCACGCAGGACTGCTGTGCACTGGCAGGCCCTGGTCCTCTTCCCTAAGGGGGAGAGTGAGTGATTACCTATTACCCTGGTCCTGATAGAGTGCTGGGGTAGAGCAAGGACTGCTGCAGGCGCCCTTGACCCGTAGTAAAGGTCCAGGGACCATCCTGAGTTTGAGAGACAAGAACAGAGACTGTTGGGCAGAGAATTGCTGTGTGCTGTGAAATGTACAGGAATAAATTTGTTCCAGTTGAATATACCTCCTGCCTGGTGTGTGATCTTACTGGGGGAGAGGTAACCGTTTCTACCATAGGAGATCACCTCCATACATCTGGAGCTTACGGCAGATGGAGTCACTGTGTACCATGGAGTAAATGTCGGGTATATACCCTAGAAACCTGTCCTGCAGTCCCCACAACCATCGGTGGACAACTCAGCCTCTTGTGAACCAACAGGTAGCATGCGGCATACACCTGGTAACAGGGGAATCTCCCAGAGGGTGGGAGAAACACATTACCACACACACAAAAGTTTGGACGGCGCTCCCACACTAATCATATACGTGAATAACGTGGATAAAAAGCAAGTGTATATAAGTGATAGATACTGGGTGAAAGTTGCTCAAAACCCGCCAGTGAGGACTTGTTTCCAAAAGTCCTCTAGTACATCAATTCTCCTCCAAAATCCAGAAGGACCAGGATCATCCCAGAAAAGAAAAAACAATAACAGTGTACACTGTGCATAAAAATATGGGAAAATGGAATTGAGCTTGGCTCATATGTTTGCCCACTTACTAGAAACTAGAATAAATAAAGCAGTTACAACCATTGGCTGTTGTGTGCCTCTTTAATGATGTCTTGGCTGGTGGATCCCAAAAGAGGCACACAACAGCCAATGGCTGTAAGTGCTTTATTTATTCTAATTTCTAGTAAGTGGGCACACATATGAGCCAAGCTCAATTCCATTTTCCCATATTGTTGTGCACAGTGTACACTAATATTGTTTTCTCTTTTCTGGAAACACCGTTACACCATCAAATAGTTAATTGTAATAAAACTAATGTTATCTATGTGCTACAGTCCCTGTTGACTTCAATATGTGGGCAGGATGAATAGACACCTTAAGCAGTGATTTATCAAACATAAACAGAATATTGAGAAAGGTTAAGCGCTACATAATGTCTCTAAGTGCTTTGCTGAATCTCACAATTGTGATCCCATTGGATCTAAGGAATAGAATGCATTAAACTAAACAAAAGAAGGAGTAATACAGTAGATTTCTTAACTACAGTATACAGAAATTGAATCTTCTGGATTCACAGACTACAAACACTTATGTCAAAAGGCATGAAAATAGACATTATCAGCCTTTCTGAAGGAATTATGTATCCTATGCATATTTATGGGAACACTGAGTGCCTGCTAATTTAAACAATATTTTATCCACTATAAATCTAAGATTTTTATAAATTATATATTTGTATAGAATATAATTCTTTTTTAATATATATATTTTTATACAATACAATTTGACCTTCCAGATACATGCGCAGTAGGGTTCTTGATATGCCAAATGTAACAAAAATGTACATATTTATTTTTATATGGTTTAACTTTTGTACAGCTGTTTGAGAAATGTGTTTTGATTATGAACTATTTTTATTTTATAATATCATTATATTTGTTATTATTCGTGTGTTTGTGTGTGTGTGTGTGTATATATGTATATCTTTATTTATATCAGTCTCTCTAGTCTCTAACAAGACTGTAGGAGATGTGTGCAGAGGATAGAACACTGCAGACATTTTAGGAGAAAATAAACGTAGGCTTTATTAGCCAGCAGCTTTAACCAGAAAACAGCTTCACTTCAGCTAACAAAATTAAAGCAGAAAACAACCACAATGCCTAACCCCATGTAGGGGACTGACTAACATTCAGCAGTCCCTATCTGAGGCTGGCAGGCTAGGCCTCTTACCAACCTTTTGACACAAGTTCAAAGAGAGGAACCTGTAGGAAGGGTGCTCTCCACATCAGTCCAGGGCCTGTGGTGGTGTCTGTGGGGTGTTCTGTCTGGCGTGTTCCAGGGACCGGTGTTGCCTGGAACAGAGTCGCTCTTCTCCTGGAATCTCTCTGACTGCATAGTCTCTCTCTCCCTGTGCTAGAGATTTCAGGCAGTCTGTGTAGCAGGCTTTGAAGCCTGCTTGATGAGCCAGGTGGAGACTGGTCAATTAACTCCTGCTGAAATCAATCACCTCCCTGCTGGACTCAACAACAAAAGACAGGCTTTATTTTGGAATCCTTTTAGACAGGGGACAGGCCCTGTTACAAAGACCCTATGTTCTTAGCCATAAGACATGAAGCACACATAGTAGAAGACATGAAGGTGCACTAACATAATGTAACGCTTGTGCTCACCACAAACAAGGTGGGACCCCGGTACTGAGGTGGGAAAGTATGGAACTGCACACCTGGAGGGTGGATAGTCAACGTAGTCAAGTCTGGGTTGGGGAGATTGGGTTAATCCAGATACTTGCCGCAGTCCGTTGTGCCGTGGTCAGGGGTTGGAGCCGGGAGAGTAGTAGCATGTCTAAAGTCATGGTCAGGGATGGAGAGGTGCGGGTGGTCAGAGGCAAGCCGGGGTCGTTATCCAGAGAGGATCCTAAAGTCAAGATGGGTCAGTACACGTGAAAGCAATTAGAGAGAGATAGCAATGCACAAGGCAAGGCAAAACAGAACGCAGGAACACCAGGCTACACAGTTTATGCTTAGCAAAGCAGGAGAGAATGAGCAAGGCATTTAAAGCAAACAGGAACAAATGAGGCAGGGGGCAGAGCAGAGGCGCGGCCTAGGTGGAGGCAGGGATAGGCTGTAGGAGACAAGTGGGCAGAGAGATACTTGCCACGTAGCTGGGGAGCAGTGCACAACATCACGTGCACGAGGCACGATGCGACTGGGGGGCAGAGCCAAGCTCCGTTGCAGGGTTAGAAGACCTGTGGGTGCGTGCTCTGTAAACAGAGCGGGGGACCGAGACACAGCAGGTAAGGAGGGAACATGCTGCGGAGGACGTGTTCCCCGATTCCATACAGTACCACCACCCCTGTGGAGCGGCCTCAGGACGACTCCCAAATGGCCTATGCGGGAACCTGGCGTGGAACCGCCTTAACAAACCGAGAGCGTGGATATGGTGATGGGGTATCCAGGACCTCTCTTCTTGTCCAAACCCCTTCCAATGTACCAGGTACTGGGCAGATCCTCTGGACCTTCTAGAGTCAATTATCGACTGCATTTCAAATTCTTCTTGACCTTGTACCATCACTGGTGGTGGTTTAGGAGAAACATCCGTGAACTTAGAGCTTTGGAAGACAGACTTTAGAAGTGAAACGTGAAATACCACAGGAATTGTCATGGATTGAGGAAGTTGTAAGCGGTTAGCCACAGGATTTACCTGTTCTAGAACTGTAAACGGACCTAGAAACCTTGGAACCAGCTTCAGCGTAAGTGTCTTCAATCTGATGTTTTTGGAGGATAGCCACACTTTGTCTCCTGGCCTGAATTTGGGCGCCTTAAGGCGATGACGAACCACCTGTGATTTTTGTCTGAGTACAGCCTCTTGGAGAGTCTTTTGGATCCTCTTCCAGTAATACTGTAAGGAGTCTACTCTGGAATCTGCTGCTAGGACACCGGAAGGACTAGAAGAAATGGGAGGACGTGACGGGTGAAACCCGTAATTAATAAAGAAAGGAGACTCTTGAGTGGACTTATTTCTCAGGGAGTTATGGGCAAATTCGGCCCAAAGAAGGAGGTCTAACGAGTTGTCCTGTGTGTCGGAAATAAAGCATCTGAGGTATTGTTCCAAAGACTGGTTCATCCTCTCGGTCTGTCCATTGGTCTGGGGATGGTATCCAGACCAGAAGAGAAGAGCAATATCCAACCTCTGAGCAAAAGCACGCCAACACTTAGAGATAAACTGAGATCCGCGATCGGACACTATGGAAAGTGGGACTCCGTGGATACGAAAGATCTCCTTAATAAAGACATCTGCCAAGGTGGCAGAATTGGGAAGACCCTTGAGGGGTATAAAATGCTACTGTTTTGAAAACCTATCAACAATAACAAGAATCGTGTTCATCCCACTAGAAACAGGGAGCTCGACAATAAAGTCCATTGAAAGATGAGTCCATGTACGATCCAGTATGGGCAAGGGACGGAGAAGACCCAAAGGTTTGTTGCGAGAGGATTTGTTTAGAGCACAAATGGAGCAGGACCTGATGAATTCCTCGATATCCTTGAGCATATTAGGCCACCAGAAGGTGCGTCTGATTTAATCCAAAGTTCTTCTTGTACCAGGGTGACCGGCGGACTTAGAGGAGTGATCCAACTAAAGGATCTTCCTACGAAACTGTGGTGCAGCATACAAACGACCATCCGGCACCTCCATACCCTCAGGAATGCGTGACTGAGAGGCCAGGATCTTATCCAGGACATCAAATGAGTTTGCTGAGTTGATATATTTAGAGGGCAGTATTGTCTCCGAAATGTCCTCTGTCTTGTCTTCACTGATGAATTGGCGCAATAGAATTGGCCATCCTGTGTGTTAAAGGCCGTCTTCCACTCATCCCGCTGACGTATATGAATCAGATTGTAGGCCCCTCGAAGATGCAGTTTGGAAAAAATAGTAGAACCTTGCAAACAATCAAGAAGCTCAGAAATCAGTGGTAGAGGGTAGCGGTTCTTTAAGATGATTTTTTTAAGCCCTCTGTAATCTATACATGGGCGGAGTGAGCCATCTTTCTTATTAACAAAAAAGAAACAGACCCGGCTGAGTGGGGAAGAGGAATTTCGAATGAAGCCTTTCTTTAAATTCTCCTGAATATACTCAGACATAGCTTTAGTCTCAGGGATAGATAATGGGTAATATTTTGACCTGGGAAGGATAGCTCCGGGCAAGAGGTCAATTTGGCAGTCAAAAGGACGGTAAGGAGGAAGAACTCCAGAACGAACTTTATCAAAGACATCTAGGAATTCAGTGTACTCTTCAGGAGGGGTAGGTTTGTCTGGTTTAGAGACGTCTACCCCACAGATATGTTGCAACGGCATAACACAGGAATTGGTACAGGGAGAACCCCATTGTATAGGACTTTTGTCAGTCCAATCTAAATGTGGATTATGACATTGGAGCCAAGGGAGGCCCAAAATTACCTGCACAGAGGGTGAGGGTATTACGTCCAGCGATATCTCCTCCTTGTGACCAACCTTGGTTGAAATTGTAAGTGTGGGTGTCTCCAAGGAGATGAAGGCTGGCTGGAGGGGACGTCCATCGATGGCCTCCAACCCGACGGGCACAGATTTCTTTACCAAGAATTTTGTTTTTAAGGGCAAAATCTTGATCCACAAAATTCCCTCCAGACCCGGAATCAATGAAGGTAGAGGCAGAGGTTAGGATGCTAGGACCCTCAAAGAAGACTGGAAGCATGATCCGAGTCGGCAGTTTTTCTTTAATAGAAGGAGAGGCAGAAATGGTACCCAATGAGATCCCCTCATACCTTATTGGGTGTTGGCGTTTCCCGGCTTTGTGGGACAGTGAAGCACCAGATGACCAGGCAACCAGTAGTAGTGACAGAGACCTTCATACCTCCAGCATTGTTTTTCAGAAGAAGAGAGTTGGTGACTCCCTAACTATCGGTTCTGGAACATCAAGGACTGGGGAGAGGATAGGAGAAAGCCAAGCTCTGTGGCAGGGTTAGAAGAGCTGTGGGTGCGAGCGCGCTCTGTAAACAGAGCGGGGGACCGAGACAGCAGGTAAGGAGGGAACATGCTGCGGAGGACTTGTTCCCAGATTCCTTACACATAACAAACAATGATCTGCTACGGGTGATCAGGCATCTCCACCAAGATGAGGCAGGGTATACATAGTGAAAAGAAAAAAGCATTACTCCAGTGGACTCAGCAAAATAGAAGGAGAAGCTCCGAAGACACTCGGGCGTTAATATGATCCTTTAGGTTTCTTGCCCTACGACTCACCAATGCGGGTGATGGTTTGAGAACTTGTCTCAGATCTTCATCCACCAGTAGGAGATGCCAGTGGTTCTTTAGAATATTGTTAATGGGGTTCCACTTGTGGTTAAAGGTGCCAACAAACCTAATAACTTTGGGTTCATTGATAGTCACTTTTTTTGATGGCTTGAAGTTCATGCCTAGGTGTTGTTTTGGCACCTTTATAGGCTTTTTTAATGCATGATTTTCCGTACCCTGAGTTCAAGAAATCATGTGGTCATTATGGCTACCTGTATTTTGAATTCAGCATCTGTTGAGCACTTGCGTCTGAGCGGAAGAGACTGTCCCACCGGTAAGTTATGAACCAGTTGAGGTGGGTGATGGGTATCTGCTCGAAGGATGCTATTTGTGGCAGTCGTTTTCCGATAGGTGGTGGTCTGTAAATTGCCATCAGTGTCTTTGGAGATGGTTCAGGCAAGAAAATGTAGTAAATCTGAGCTGATTTCATGAGTAAGTTTGAGATTCAGACTATTGTTGTTTAGGAGTATCTCTATGGGCCCTTTACAAAGAATAAAAATATCATTGATGTAGCGGCTCCATAGCTAAACATACTATGTGTAGTCTGCCCTGGAGTCACCGAACACAACGGTTTCTTCCCACTACCCAAGGTACAAGTTTGCATATGTGGGAGTGCAGGTGGTACCCAATGCTGTATCTTGGGTTTGGTGGTAGCTCCGGTTATCAAACAGGAAATAGTTCTGTGTAAGTACAAAATCCAGAAGTTTGATAACAAATGAGTTGTGTATGTTGTATTGGGTACCCTTAGTGGACAGAAAATGAGAGACTGCTGCTAATCCCGCTTGATAGGGGATCGACGTATACAAAGCCTCAACATCTAATCCTATCCGTAGGGTCTCAGCGTTCATGGAGATACCATCTAGTCTCCTCGGAGCATCTTTTGTGTCCTGTAGGTAAGAGGGCAATGCTGAGACAAAGGGTCTCAAGATCTTGTCTATATAGATGCTCACATTTTCAGTGAGATTGTCTTGTCCAGATACTATGGGGCATCCAGGGGGTGGTATTTTGCCCATGTGTACCTTAGGTAGACTGTAAAAAGTATTGTATTGTATGTCTTTATTTATATAGCGCCATTAATGTACATAGCGCTTCACAGTAGTAATACATGGGGTAATCAAATAAATAACAGATAATATAAATAACAGATCATGGGAATAAGTGCGTTAAACATAAAAGTAACATTAAGGAAGAGGAGTCCCTGCCCCGAGGAGCTTACAGTCTAATTGGTAGGTAAGGAGAACGTACAGAGACAGTAGGAGGGAGTTCTGGTAAGTGCGTCTGCAGGGGGCCAAGCTTTATGTATCAAGTGTTCAGAATATCCACAGTGCTATTCATATGCTTCTTTAAGCAAGTGTGTCTTAAGGTAGGTCTTAAAGGTGGATAGAGAGGGTGCAAGTCGGGTACTGAGGGGAAGAGCATTCCAGAGGTGTGGGGCAGTCAGTGAAAAAGGTTTAAGGCGGGAGAGGGCTTTAGATACAAAGGGGGTAAAAAGAAGACATCCTTGAGAAGAACGCAAGAGTCTGGATGGTGCATAACGAGAAATTAGGGCAGAGATGTAAGGAGGGGCAGAAGAGTGTAAAGCTTTAAAAGTGAGGAGAAGAATGGAGTGTGAGATGCGGGATTTGATCGGAAGCCAGGAGAGGGATTTCATGAGGGGAGATGCTGAGACAGATCTAGGAAAGAGTAGAGTGATCCTGGCAGCAGCGTTTAGGATAGATTGTAGGGGAGACAGGTGAGAGGCAGGAAGGCCGGACAGCAGGAGGTTACAGTAATCAAGACGGGAGAGAATGAGGGCCTGAGTCAGAGTTTTAGCAGTTGAGCAACAGAGGAAAGGGCGTTTCTTAGTTATATTGCGGAGGAAAAAGCGACAGGTTTTGGAAATGTTTTGAATGTGAGGGGCGAATGTGAGAGAGGAGTCGAGTGTGACCCCTAGGCAGCGTGCTTGGGCTACTGGGTGAATGATGGTAGTTCCAACAGTGATGTGGAAGGAGGTAGTAGGGCCAGGTTTGGGAGGAAGTATGAGGAGCTCTGTTTTAGCCATATTGAGTTTAAGGCGACGGAGGGCCATCCAGGATGATATAGCAGAGAGATATTCAGAAACTTTGGTTTGTACAGCAGGTGTAAGGTCAGGTGTTGAAAAGTATATTTGTGTGTCGTCAGCATAGAGGTGATAATTAAACCCAAAAGATGTTATTAGGTCACCTAGAGAGAGTGTGTACAGAGAAAAGAGAAGAGGTCCCAGGACAGAGCCCTGGGGTACCCCCACAGAGAGATCGATAGAGGAGGAGGTGTTAGCAGAAGAGACACTGAAAGTACGATGGGAGAGGTAGGATGAGATCCAGGATAGAGCTTTGTTCCGAATACCAAGAGTATGGAGAATGTGAAGGAGAAGAGGGTGGTCCACTGTGTCAAATGCTGCAGAGAGGTCGAGTAATATGAGCAGAGTGTAATGACCTCTGTCTTTGGCAGCATGGAGGTCATCAGTTATTTTAGTGAGGGCTGTTTCTGTGGAGTGAGTAGTGCGGAAGCCAGATTGTAGAGGGTCTAAGAGAGAATAGGTGTTGAGAAAATGGAGCAATCGAGAGAATACAAGTCGTTCAAGGAGTTCAGAGGCAAAAGGCAGGAGGGAGACAGGTTGATAGTTAGAAAGACAGGTAGGGTCAAGCTTTCTGTTTTTGAGTAATGACTGTTGCATGTTTGAAGGAGAATGGAAAGGTTCCAGAGCAGAGGGAGAAGTTAAAAATGTGTGTGAGCGTAGGGATAATAGTAGGACCAAGAGGTTTTAGGAGATGGGAGGGAATGGGGTCAAGAGGGCAGGTGGTAGAGGGAGAAGATGCGATCAACAGCGACACATCCTCCTCTGAGACAGTGGGAAAAGAGTCAAGGAAGGCAGTAGGAGAGTTAGGAAGAAGTGTAGGATGGGAGGAAGAAACAGAGGGGATGTTCTGCCGTATGGATTCCACCTTTTCCTTAAAATAGTCAGCAAAGTCCTCAGCGGAGATGGAGGAAGGAGAGGCAGCTGAGGGTGGTTTGAGTAGAGTATCAAAGACAGAGAACAGTCGGCGTGGGTTAGACTTGTGCATGTTGATTAGTGCAGAAAAGTAGGCTTGTTTAGCTTGCGAGGGGGCAGAGTTGAAACAGGATAGCAAAAATTTGTAGTGAAGGAAGTCTGCGAGAGTATGAGATTTCCTCGAGGCGTTCGGAGGAACGAGTGGAGTAACGCAGCATGCGCATGTGGGAATTTAGCCAGGGTCTAGGGTTAGAAGGGCGAGTGCGGCAGAGAGAAAGCTGGGCGTGTAGATCAAGAGAGGAGGACAAGGCAGAGTTGTAGTTCCTGACCAGGTTGTCAGGGTCTGTAGCAGAGCTGAGAGAGGAGAGGGAGGAGCGTAAAGTGGACTCAAAGTCAGGTAAGTGAATAGAGCGCAGGTTTCTGCAGAACCGGGGGGTAGATGGAGGTGGAGAAGGGGAGAAGCGAGATAGAGAGAATGAGATGAGGTGATGGTCAGAGAGAGGAAAAGGGGAAATGGAGAAATCAGAGAGAGAGAAGTTTTTAGTGAAAACCAGGTCTAAGTAGTGGCCATCCTTGTGGGTGCTGGCTGCAGTCCACTGTTGAAGGCCAAAAGAAGAGGTTAGAGAAAGAAAGCGGGAAGTCCAAGGGAGAGAGGGGTCATCAATGTGGCAATTGAAGTCCCCAAGGAGAACAGGGGAGTCTGATGAGTGAAAGAAAGAGAGCCATGATTCAAAGTGAGAGAGAAAGGCAGAAGGGGGATGAGTAGAGGTAGGTGGGCGATAGATGACTGCCACATGGACAGGGAGAGGAGAGAAGATCTGGACAGTGTGAGCCTCAAAGGAGGGAAAGCAAGAGAGGGAGGAATAGGAAGGGTTCGGTAATGGCAGAGAGAGGAGAGCAGGAGCCCCACGCCTCCACCCCTGCCATCAGGGCGCGGAGTGTGGGAGAAGGAAAGGCCACCATAAGAGAGGGCAGCTTCCAGAGCAGAGTCAGTCTGAGTGAGCCAGGTCTCAGTTATAGCAAAGAGAAGCAGGGAGTGAGAGAGAAAGAAGTCATGCACAGAGAGGAACTTGTTAGAAAGGGAACGAGCATTCCAAAGGGCCCAGGAGAAAGGGCGAGAGGAGGGAGGGTGACAGGGGATGTTTATGAGGTTGGAGGGGTTAACACCAGAAGAAGTAGAAGTTGCATGTGGGAGGCGAGGACGAAAGCAAGTAGAAATAAAACAGGGACCAGGATTGGGAGAGATATCCCCAGAAGCAAGGAGGAGAAGCATGGAAAGAAAGAGAATGTGTGCGGATGATTTGTAGGGGTGTGTTTTAGTGCAGGGTGTATAGCTGTGTGGTGACAGAGGGCGCAGGTAAGAAAGGAGTTCATGTGAACTGAGAAGTGGGGAAGAAGGGAGAGATGGAGATATATGAATAGAGTTTGAGACATAAGGGGACTGGTGGAAGGAAGTGCATAATTTGAAAATGAGTGAGGTTACAGCAAAATACAAAAAATAAAGGTGGTATCACAGCAATAGTTATGTGTTGAGATGTGCAGTCTGGGATAGATGATATCCTCCTTTCCAACGTAGATCAAAAGCAGGAATCAGAAGTAGTAGGTGTTGTCCACTTTTCCACTTCTTTTTGAACTTCCTTTTTAAACTTCATAAATACTTGAAACATATATACTTAAAAGCATATCTGCTTGGAAGCATGGCTGCAGGCAGCTAAGGCTGCTATGAGTTTACTTATTTACCTTTACAAAGTCACCTGGCTGGCACAACAAACTTAATTAGCACATGTAAGGGACGTTAAAGCAAATGGTTTCCTAAGATTGGGTGGTTTCTTGCACAAGTGTGAAAGCTGAATTAAATTAAGACAGCAGGGGATGATTTACAGACAGACAATTTGGAATATGGTTTTACCTAAATAGAACTAAATACACAGCAGGGGAGGGTATCAGGACAGAGACAATTTGGAATATGGTTTTACCTAAATAGAACTAAATACACAGCAGGGGAGGATATCAGGACAGAGACAATTTGGAATATGGTTTTACCTAAATAGAACTAAATACACAGCAGGGGAGGATATCAGGACAGAGACAATTTGGAATATGGTTTTACCTAAATAGAACTAAATACACAGCAGGGGAGGATGCTTAAAAAGTCATGAGGATGTTTTAAAAAGTCATGAAACATGGGTTCTGGCCAAGGATAAAATCATGCTCACGTTGTGATATGACCTTGGTGGGTAGGCCCTCGCGTAAGATGGTGACTAGGTCAATTCTAAAAGCTATGGTCGGATATGTCGCAAGCTTTGCATAGCTGTTTGTATCGGCCAGTTGTCTCAAATTCTCCAGAATGTAATCATTACATCTACAGATCACTACATTCCCTCCCTTGTTTGAGGGTTTTATGATAATGTTGGGATTGTCTTGAAGGCTCTGAATGGCTATTTGTTCCTGTTTGGTTAGGTTAGTGGTGGCCAATTTATGTGATAGATGTTCGAGATCACTGGTAACTAACTTAACATATTACTTCAACATTAGCGCAGGTGTCGAAGGATGACATGAAGGTGGAGCGGGATTTCGGATTAGTGAATGGTTCATCCCCTGGTACACTTTTATTATCTTCCAGGAGAGCTATAGCATCCTGGAGATAGAAGTCATCTTTAGCTTCCAGTTGGTTGAGTGGACTATTTTTGAGTCACATTCTCCTGATGAAAAATTTGTGTCATAGGATTTTACGCGCACGTTTCTATCTTTTACCCAGTTGAAGCAATTAAATGTTGCAGTAGGAGAGGAGAAACCCTTCTCTAGGACAGGGGTGCACAAACTTTTTGCCCTGCACCCCCCTGCCTGCTCTACCCCAGTGCTCGTGCCCCCCCCCCGTTACCTTCTCTAGAGTGTCAAATGCTGCTGTGGGGTCATGTGACATCACATCACGTGGCCCTGCAGCATCATTTGACACCACATTGCCATGGTGATGTGTCACCGAAGCCATCTGAGTCAAGATAAGAGAGCGTTGCAGAGACCTTGCGCTGTCCCTCAGCATTTAATTTAAATGCTTTGGGGAAGAGCACGGGGCCTCTGTAACCACTGTGCCCTCCCAAAAAAATCTTGTACCCCTTAGTTTGCACACCCCATCTCTAGGAAACTACTTTGTGCTCTTGTAAGTACAAGATCAGACAAATGAATGACCTGGAGGTTGAGGGGGGGGGGTGGAGCGATAGGTAGAGCGATTCTAGCAGATGGAGTAATTAATACCGTTGTGGGTTTTCCACCGTTGTCAGTTGTAGTTTATAGGTGGCCTGTCTCTCAAACATACTCTTTTATTCCCTTCTTGTCTTCCTCTTTTGTATGTAACGAGTATGTTGGCCTAAAACAATGGAGCCCGGGGTCCATCAGTGGTGAGTGTACAGTCCCTACCGGTCTTGCTTCGTTGCCTGATATTTCCCATTCAGTTGACGAGTCACTGCGATGTGGGAAATGTGATCATTTCTGGGTATTGTGTTTGAATATTTTACTTGTATGAAAGTCTCTAGGGTCTCTGGAGAACATTTTTTTTTTTGCGATCTTTTAATTCAACTTGATATTTGTCAATATTATTTTGTAATCTGACCGATGCATTGAAGTCAATGTGTGTTCTCCATTTGGGAATGTCTGCAAAATGTTTTTCAAGATCATTGTTGATCTCAGTGAGTTTTTTTTAACTTTCATGAGTAATGAGGAGCTGCATCAATTGTTTAGAACAGTTCAGAAGAGTAGTTTCCCATGTTTTAATGAAAGCTTCGTCCAGAATAAGGTGTGAAGGCCAAGGTTGACCCTAAGTCCCCTGGGTACCAAGTCAAGTTTAATGTAATTCTCTAGACTCGTTACTTCCCACCATGTTTTGGCCTGCGCTCTGTAGAGTCTATCCAGGTTAAGGAAGTCATTTCTAATGTCGAATGGTATTGAGTTGGTAACTGTGGGGTTGGTGAAAAAGACTGCTTGTGCCTCAGTATTCCAGACACTAAAGTCAGTTTTGTTCAACAGGCAACTTGACATACTGTGGTGCTTGGGCAATCTGGGTGTTGTTAATGAAGTCTTGCAACTTCTAACTTGTAGTAAAGGGCGAGAGATACCTGCTCAGAGGTTGGGGGGCTAAGCCCCTTACCAACAACAAACTTAGAAAACAGAGTGGAGGTCAGTTACCTTCAGCTGGGGGAGAGGTCTGAAAGTCCTTGTGCAGGCTTCTCTCCACAGTGGTCCAGTACCTTCCTGAGTCAGAGAGAACTCAACCGCAAACTGCTCTCTATAGCGGGTCAAGTGTGTTTGTCTGGGTCAAAGAGACCTTTAGACTGCTGTCAAGCAGGCTTTTACAGTCTGTTAATGAGCCAGGTGGAAGCTGGTTATCTGCCTCCTGCTAAGATTAACCAGCTCCTCGCTGGACTCAACAGCTAGAGACAGGCTTGTCTTGTAAAGCCTTTAGACAGGGAAAAGACCCTGTCACAGGTAGATACATCCGAAGTTATAGCCAAATGGGGTATGCTAACCTGTAGCAGCACTTCTGTGACGATGCTCATCATAGACAAGGAAGCCGACCCGCAGAACTGAGGTAGGATGTGGAGAATGATAAGGATATAAATCCGGGTCACAAGCCACGGTGCAGCAACATAGTCGGTGTCACAGTACAAGATCAGGGCAGGAGAAAGGCACGCATAATTCAAGTGTAGGCAAAGGTTCTGAGCAGGCAAAGTACAAAGCAGGAAACCAGCCGGAGTCCAGGAGACAGGTGCAGCCAATTAAATTCTACATCTTGGGTCAGGGTAAAGTGAAGCCACTGGATTTTGACCATATTGGTAGAGGCAATGTAATAGCAAAACAATAGGTGGCGCTCAAAATGGTTCCAGTGAATAGTGCACAGTGAATCAATAAATGTGAAAATAATAAATGAACATAAAATGTCCAAAAGTGAACTAAAAATATTATGAGGTAATCCTCCAATAAACCCTTATTAGACTGTTCGAAAAGTCTTCTCCACGTCATACTCTCCAAAAGTAAGGGGAGCGGAGGACAGTACAAAAATATAAAGAAACTATATCGCGTAGTAACTTCAGTGAATGCTGAAAATAAAAAGTACCCTCAAAAAGGTCCTACTCACAATATTGGAGGGATATATATGGCAAAATCCAAATCAGTGGCAATCTTGATAATGAAGTGGGGAATTTCAGTGATGGGCTCATGTGGAGAGAAACAACAGCAACAGTATAGATGGTAACAGAAAATTTATACCACAATAACTTTCCAATTAAAGGCTTACATCAGTTAAAAACAATATAGGCATTGATGTGCATTGTGTAGTATCCCTTGGACCGGGTGAGCTGCAGTCTCACCGCCCATCGACATCCATCGCTCACCTCGGCGTCCGTGAGTCATTTAATACCGTTTCGTCATTTCCGGATTTTGATATCCAGTTACTGCTTCAAGGAAGGGGGGGGGGGGGGGGGTGAGGATCTGCTGCCAGTGCTCTCCAGCTGTCACCGGTGAAACTCCAACACAACGCATTTCACAAGAATTGTTTCCTCAGGAGAATTGATCACCACCCACTTCTAAAAGCTATATATACCCTTAGTCTAATAGGAGTCTCCCTTATAGCACTAGTATCTGGCTAATCATTGGACAGTCTCACAATGATATTAAAACACATGGCAGAGATGTATAACACTATTCATGCTCAAAATACAATGTACAATAGAAAATACTAATAATGCTCACATGTAATATACAGTACAATAATATTAATACACAATTACAATAAAAATATATTAAAACAAAATGATAAAAAAATATACTGGGGCAATTATGCAATAAAGTAATAAATGTAAATATATATATATATATATATATATATATATATATATATATATATATATATATATATATATATATATATAAACCAAAAAAAGAAAAAAGCGCCAGTTCCGTACAATGAATAATATAAACTGGAATTTATTAATAACCAGAATAGTCTCAAGGACAATGCAAAACTGGTGTGTTTAAAAAGCAATATTGCAAATTTAAGTGCAGACGTTGAGACTAAAATCCAATTAGATGTCAATATCTTGGCTCTACTGGTTTATCTACTCACAAGATGTTAGTGGTATATATGCAGTTGGCAGATTGGGCTGCCACCCCAGGTGGATGCTGTAAACTGTTTGACTGCTTCCAGGCTCGTCTCATCAGAGTGGCAGAATTACATGTAGAGGAAGAAACAGAACTACATAGCGCGATCTGTCTTGAAATAGACTTTATAAAAGATATATAGGCATATAAAATGTGTACTTACAATGTGCTAAAATTAAAATCGCATTTTTCACATTAAGAGTGAATCTAGGGGGTACTCCGCCATTCTCACCGCCTCCTCTCTGGCTCTGGATTTCCTCCGTCTGCAACCTGGGACTCTGAACTCCGTGTCTCCTCCGGTGCGTGTGACGTCACTGCTCAGTGGATGGTGCAGCTACGGATCCCTCACTAGACCAAAACACCACTCAACGCGTTTCGCCCAGCTCTTGCAAGCTGTCAATGGCTTCGCGAATGTTACTTGTGCCCAACACGAAGCCAATTGCTGGGAGAGACTTTACATCACTTACTGAGAGTGTTGCCTTGACCTGCTGTGCATGTTTTATCTCTACACAATTCAGTGACTGTGTTAACCTCTAGAGCACCTGGTGGATTAACTTTGTATAACCGTTTCTCCATACCAATTAGAGAATGACCCTTCTCAGAAGTAAATAGGTGTATTGCAGACAGACCTGATGGAGCACAGAGTAAATACTCTCAACGTGCAGTCTGATTCCGCTGTAAAAATGTGCTCACTCCTAGAAGAAATCCCTCCTGTGATGTAATGAGACCCAGCTGTTTGCCAAATCTTACGGAGAGATGGTAATTTTCTCCGTGTCAGACCTCATAGGTAAAATTCCGGTGTATGCCTCTTCCTGAGATGCAGAGTAATATCCTGTGCTCAATGTACCTCCGTGTTAAGCCTCGCTCTGTGTACAATTACAGCGTATATCCAGATAGAGAGCTGAAATCTGTACTTTAAGTTCCTCTGAGTGTAACCGCGTTACTGCATAGCTCCGTGATGGCGTCACCACATTCCAACACGTTTCGTCACTGAGAGTGACTTTCTCAAGGATAAGATTGCAGATACTGAACTGGCTTCTTATAGCATGGTTAATAACCTCAATAGCAGACAGCTGTATACAATCTTAATCATACCATATAGACACACCAGACAACTGCACCATTCCATCAATTCAAAAATAAAAACATCATTTATAAAAAAATATATTAGTTAGTTAAAACAATTGATATATATATATATATATATATATATATATATATATATATATATATATATATATCAATTGTTTTAACTAACTAATATAATTTAACTAACTAATATATATATAAACAACCATTCTAAAAAAACAAACTAATAAAAACTGATTATTATTTTAAAACATATTCGGTGTATATTATATGTAATATATATATATATGTAATATATAATATGTAATATATATATATATACAGTGCTTGACAAATCACCCAAAAATCTACTCGCCGAACCAAAAAATCTACTCGCCACCTAGTCCCGCCTCTAGTCCCGCCCCCAACCCCGCCTCTAATCCCGCCCCCAGCCCCGCATTTAAAAAAAAACCATAAATGAAATAAATTTAATAAATTTCTAGTAAGAACATTCGTTTTTGACATAAGTTTATTTATTGTATTACATTATACTACAATTAGTCCTTGTTTTGTGTGTGTGTATGTGTGTGTATAAATGTCGAATCTAGAAAAACAAGCCAGATGTGAATGACTAGTTTCCTGCACCCCTTAACTAGTGCCTGGATGCCCCCGCTTCAGAATGTTTAAAGCAGCAATCCCACCTGGGATCTTACCTGATCCGCAGACCCTCAATGTCCAGGTACCTCATTCCCACAATGTTATACATTGGAGGGGAGGTGTTCCCTACCTGTCTTCTGGGTTACGGGGGATTCCAATGTCTTCTGTGTGAGTCAGATCTGGAAGAAAGCAGTATAGGTTATTTCGGTGTAGTATAGGGCAGTTAAGATATACAGGGTAAATAAAATATCCAGATCCAGATTTTGAGACAGAGAGAGGGTGAGACAGAGAGAGGGTGAGACAGAGAGAGGGTGAGACAGAGAGAGGGTGAGACAGAGAGAGAGAGAGAGGGTGAGAGAGAGACGGAGAGAGAGACGGAGAGAGGGTGAGAGAGAGACGGAGAGAGGGTGAGAGAGAGACGGAGAGAGGGTGAGAGAGAGACGGAGAGAGGGTGAGAGAGAGACGGAGAGAGGGTGAGAGAGGACGGAGAGAGGGTGAGAGAGAGACCGAGAGAGGGTGAGAGAGAGATGGAGAGAGGGTGAGAGAGAGGGTGAGAGGGAGAGAGAGAGGGAGAGGGTGAGACGGAGAGAGGGTGACTGTGGGGGGATGGGGTGACTGGGTGGGGTGATGGGAGACTGGGTGGGGTGATGGGGTGACTGGGTGGGGTGATGGGGTGACTGGGTGGGTGATTGGGTGGGGTGACTGGGTGGGTGATTGGGTGGGGATTACTGACTGACTGGGTGGGGATTACTGACTGTCTGACTGGGTGGGGTGACTGGGCAGGGGGGTGGGATGACTGACTGGGTGGGGGGTGACTGACTGGGTGGGGGGGTATGACTGACTGACTGGGTGGGGGGGTATGACTGGGTGGGGGGGGTTATGACTGACTGGGTGGGGGGGGGTTATGACTGACTGGGTGGGGGGGTATGTTTGACTTGGTGGGGGGGGTATGATTGACTGGGTGGGGGGGTATGACTGGGTGGGGGGTATGACTGACTGGGTGGGGGGGGTTATGACTGACTGGGTGGGGGGGGGTTATGACTGACTGGGTGGGGGGGTATGTTTGACTTGGTGGGGGGGGGTATGATTGACTGGGTGGGGGGGTATGACTGGGTGGGGGGTATGACTGACTGGGTGGGGGGGGTTATGACTGACTGGGTGGGGGGGTATGACAGACTGGGTGGGGGGTATGACTGACTGAGGGGGTATGACTGACTGGGTGGGGGGGGTATGACTTACTGGGTGGGGGGGTATGACTGACTGGGGGGGTATAACTGACTGGGTGGGGGGGAGTATGACTGACTGGGTGGTGGGGAGTATGACTGACTGGGTGGGGTGGGGGGATGACTGGGTGGGATGGGGGGATGACTGACTGGGTGGGATGGGGGGATGACTGACTGGGTGGGGTGGGAGGATGACTGACTGGGTGGGGGGATGACTGACTGGGTGGGGTGGGGGGATGACTGACTGGGTGGGGTGGGGGGATGACTGGGTGGGGTGGGGGGATGACTGACTGGGTGGGGTGGGGGGATGACTGACTGACTGGGTGGGGTGGGGGGTACCTTTGGTGTCCTACACACACACACACACACACACACACACACACACACACACACACACACACACACACACACACACACACACACACACACACACACACACACACACACACACACACACACACACACACACCCCACCACCACCACTCTCTCTCATACATACACACTCTGTGGAACCGGAGGGCAAGCGGGACAGGGGGGGGAAATCCCCTGCCTCGCGCGAGCAGCCACGGGGACAGGAGCGGAACCGGAGGGCAAGCGGGACCGGGGAGTGGGTGGGGGGGAAATCCCCTGCCGTCATCTCCTGCCCCGCGCGAGCAGCCACGGGGACAGGAGCGGAGACTGAGGGGATGAGAAGGGAAGCGCGAGCAGGAGACAGGGACCGCGCACGCGAGGAGCAGCCATTACTTACCCCTGCAGAGAAGGGCTCCATTCCGCGTCACGACCGCGTCACGGCCAATCAGCCAGGAAGATATTTTGTTTTGTTATTTATTTATTTTTTTAAATTTGTGGGGGGGGTGGAGAAGCGGAGACAGCCACGGGGACCGAGGGGAACACCCCTGCTGGCATCGGGAGCAGCCACTGGGGGAAAGCGGGGACCGTAGGGCAACCGGGACGGGGGAACATCGCCCACTGTCATCTCCTGCCCCGCGCAAGCAGCCACAGGGACAGGAGCAGAACCGGAGGGCAAGCGGGGCAGGGGGGGGGGAAGATGGGGGGAGAAATCCCCTGCTGTCATCTCTTGCCCGACAGGAGCGGAGACTGGAGGGGATGAGGAGGGAAGCGCGGGCAGGAGACGGAGACGGACCGCGCGCGCGAGGAGAAGCCATTACCCCTGCAGAGAAGGGCTCCATTCCGCGTCACGACCAATTGGCCAATCAGCCAGGAGGATATTTTTTTTGTTATTTTTTTTTTTTAATTTTTTTAAAATTTGCGCAGAGCAGGGGGGAAAAGTAGCTGGCCACGGGCCAATTTCCGTTCGCACCTGGCGAGTGGGCGACCGGGTTTGTCGAGCACTGTATATATATATATATATATATATATATATATATATATCTTATAAACCCTACAATACTAAACCATATTAAATCTAAACGGCGCAATGAATAGTCATTCTCTTGAGTCCTCCATAGAAAAAAATTGAGAGAGAGATATGATTGGAATAGAGCCAGACATATAATATTTCTCATTTATTTGCCCATCACCATAAAAACAAGGCAAGTAATACACTGGCGACACACTTTATTCGAGCTCGGCTAGTCCCACGAATTCGGGTATACCCGGGTGTATTGAGGTTTGTGACTGTTTTCTGCCCGAGTGCATTGAGTTATTTTCCAGGCAGGGATTGAAGCATTTTATTCCCGCTGGCTGCAATACTGCACAGTATACCCCTGAGGAAGAGAGCAGATCGCTCTTGAAACGCGTAGGGTGGAGGTTCAAGCCCCGCACACATTGGTGTGGTACCCCCCGTACATCGGTGAATCAACGAGTACCTGCTGACAAGTTGCGTCCACGAGCGGATAGAGACGCCAGCTAGCAGTGAGCAGCAGATAGACGAGCTCACGGTGGTCCGTGGCTGACATCGTGCTGAATCAGCTGCAGCTGAGTTCCATCTGCTTAGATGTGCTTCCTGGAGCTGCAGGAGTCCCCGCTGATGAGCTGCACCCACGAGCCGACAGAGACGCCAGCTAAGCAGAGAGCAGCACACAGATGAGAGGGGATACTCTCTAAAATATCCACTGCCTGCAAACCTATTCCATCTGGTGAGTAGGCATTGCTATCATTAACATTGGTGCTACGGAGCAGTTGAACCACCTATTCAGATTTTGAATTGCTTAAATCTATATGTCCATGCAAATTGTGCATTATATTAAATATTAATTGTTATTAAATGATTTTATTGTCCTAAAAATACCATTTCAGTATTCAGCTGTTATATGTTGTCTTATATGTTGTTTGTTTAATGTTTCAACAGTATTACGCTATGTGTTGTGCTTTCTCTTTGTTTTCAAGCCCACCGTGAGGATCAACAATCTTCACAACCAACAGGCTTGGTTTTCGTATATCCTTTATAGTGGTAAAATTTTATAGGCGCCCACGGAACTATTCCCTGTCCATACTGTTTTCCTGACCAGGGGGTCAGGCTTTGTGTCCTAGGCAGCCCCTTATGTACACTGGCGACACAGTTTATTACACTGCGGCCAGATCCGCAAGCCGGGAGATTTCCCGGCTTGCTAGTGGCCGCCCCTCGGCGTGCCGCGCGTCATAGACGCGCGGTCACGCGTCTTCGGGAGCGTGCGCCCCCTGCACGCGCGTCCAGGGGCTCCCCGAGGGAGCCCTGGTGTCCCGCGATCGCGGGACAGCGGCAGGGGGTTCCGGGGGACCCGGCGGACCCGGCAGCGGTAGGGAGAGCGCCCCGATCGGAGGGCGCTCTTCCGCTGCTTCGGCGCGCGCCCGTCACTCTCGGGCGCGCGCCAGGCTACTGCTGCGGCACAGAACGGGCAAATGCTCGAATAAACTGTGCCGCAGCAGTATAGTTTTATTTAATATATAAGGTAATAGTTACCACACCATACACATTGCGGTTAGCGCTACCTGTTTTGTTGTTTATATATATATATATGTAATATATAATATGTAATATATATATATATATATATATATATATATATATCTTATAAACCCTACAATACTAAACCATATTAAATCTAAACGGCGCAATGAATAGTCATTCTCTTGAGTCCTCCATAGAAAAAAATTGAGAGAGAGATTTGATTGGAATAGAGCCAGACATATAATATTTCTCATTTATTTGCCCATCACCATAAAAACAAGGCAAGTAATAGATCATTTAAAATCATAAAATAGACATCAGATTTTAATACCTCAGAACCTATAGATATTTCAAAATTTAAAACTACAGCGAATGTGGTATGTATGACAATAAAATAATTAAAATATCCTTATTCATACAGTACATCAGTTACATTTTAGTGAGTGTGAAGTGACTAACCAAATGTGGCGCTCATATACATTTATAATAACAGTGATATAATCAATACAATAGTGATAATAATGATACTTATACAAACACAATGGTCGATTGCAGCTGTAACCTGGTGTAGGATTGCTTTCTCAATCCTCATGGAAAATGGAGAATGGATCATCAGGAAGCGCATACCATGTGGGAACATAAGAAAGAAAAGTGCTTTTTGTGCAATATTGTGCAAACAGTGTTGTGGAAAGTTGCTAGCACAGAATGTGTACACAGGATACTCACAAACGTGAGGTGGAGTATAGGCACATAAAGGTATATATGATATAGTGACAGGATTCTTTATTACAGTGTCACAACACAATTAGACACCCAATGTTTAGATAACCTATATGTCTAGAATCTTTAGTAATAGCTATCTAGCATTGGAATGCCATTATTTGCTTTGTAAGATCCTGCACATAAGTGCCCTCGTAAATAGATTGCAGCAGCTAATTAATGCATTGCAATGCTAAAGTCAAGTGTCTACCAGCAGATCTCAGTTAATCAATTGCCAACAAAATGGTATATATACTGTTCATACTCTATACAACGTCACTCCTGATGAAACCAAGAACGGTGAAACGCGTAGAGTGACGTTGCCTCTACCCACCGGAACCTTCGGATACGGATGACGTCACTTCTGGTCGCCGGAACGCATCCGTGACCCGCACAGAAAGGAAGGAGGGAGACCTGAGAGTGAGGCCCCATCCGGTGGAAGCAAAAGAGCGCGATTTGCTGAGATCATTGCGATCTAAATGCTGTATTTAACCTATCAATATGTGAGTAGATTGGATTTTGTCTACTTTTTTTATTAAATGCCCTACAGTCTACGCTATGTCCAGTGTCTTCATACCCTAAGGTCATCTGGGAATCTGTTTGCTGTGGCATCACCTTGCACCAGAGACTGAAGCCAGTACATAAAGATACCTTTATGTGCCTATACTCCACCTCACGTTTGTGAGTATCCTGTGTACACATTCTGTGCTAGCAACTTTCCACAACACTGTTTGCACAATATTGCACAAAAAACACTTTTCTTTCTTATGTTTCCACATGGTATGCGCTTCCTGATGATCCATTCTACATTTTAGTGAGTGCTAGAAATTTTCGTATTAAGGCAAGGAACACTCCCAAATCAACGTCTACATTACGTCGGAGGGGGGCCAGAGTTTTTGATTGATGAATCCAAAATGTTTCACTCTTGGTAAGTTCTATGTTGCGGTTTCTGCCTCTCCAATGTGATTTGATTTGCTCAATGCCTGAAAACCTGAGACCCTTCGGATTACCCTGGGGATGTAATAAAAAAATGTTTAGACAGATTGTGTTTTATGACTTTCCCTCTAATGTTCCCTAAATGTTCAAGTATACGAACTCTAATTGGCCTAGTTGTTTTGCCCACTGTGGCAGGACGGCCTCGTGGCAGGGTCAGTAAGACGCAAAGACACGGTGTGAAACTTAACTATAGTGGTTTTATTATCCACCATGCAAAAGAACATCAGGGTACTGTCGCTTTAAGAAAACCAAATAATAAAATAAACACCTCTTCCCGTTAGGGAAACTAACTAAACTTCTTCAGCTTCAACCCTTTCTACCGGGCAGCTAGCTAATCTGGTTATCCGCCCCAAAACAAGTACTCCACATACAAAGTACAATAAGAAAGTTTCTTATCTGAATTGCAGCAGAAAACAGTCTTTTAACATTGCAGAGTCTTATTTATGGCTTCTCTGTTTGGTAGGGGATTCCTATCCCAGGGTCTCTGTGTCGCTCCTTCAGTCCTTCAGGAATGCCGGTTCTGGGGAGCAGGCTGTTTCCAGCTCGTAGCAGTCTTTTATCCTGGGATTAGAGTCCCAGCTGGTCCGAGCAGCAGAGCTCCTTGCAGGGCTGGGGGACAAGAGCAACAGCAAGGTTTCTTCCTAGCTGGGAGAATCTCTCTACCCTCCTGGGGAAAAACGTACTCACTTGTGCAGGTTACTTCCTGCCTTTTTAAACCTTAGTCTCTCAGGAGTCCTTCCTGCTTAATTAGCTGCAGGTGCATGTCGTTCTCTAGCAGGAGGTTACCAGCTTGTATGCTGGAAGCACACATATCGTCCTCACTCCAGCATACTGAGTTAGTGACTCTGTCATACCACATACTGTTGGCCACATGGGTACTCTATCAAATACACTACATGATCACTTCTGCAGCTCATGTGTTCCTTAATCTGGTAGGTTGCTTTTGTGACATTTGAGACCAAGCTGGATTTATTGGTAGCTCTATGTTGAAAGTCCTTACAATTAGTGATCTACCAGGTACGTGGAAATTACCCGGTACCCGGCTTTCCCGGCACTTTTTCAGCCACCCGGAAATTACCTGTAGCCGTCAGCAGTGGGCTGGGACCGGCACCGGGTAAATTTCAGGGCAGCTGAAAATAGTTCAACACTTACCTGCTGCCGGCGACAGAAGTTGAGGAAGACCGGTGAGGAAGATCGCAGCGACATCTGGGAGCCGCAGCAGACGTCCTGGTGGCAGTGGCAGTAGCCAAGGTCCTTATTCAGCCGGGGAGGAGCCAGCTGTCCAATAGGAACGCTCCTGCTCTGGTCACATGGTTCCCGGGCTCCCACAGACATCAGCTGTTTGCTCTGTTCCTGCTGCTTCCGGCGGCTGAACAAGGACTTCAGCTGCTGCCACCACCCCAGGATGTCAGCTGCTGCTCCCAGATGTTGCCGCGGTCCTCCTCACCCTCCGCAGTGGTCTTCCTCACCCTGCAGGTAAGTTCCTTCCGGGTAACTGGGTACCCGTCCGGGTAAAATTATACATTTTGCCCAGGTACCTGTTATCTGGTTTTATGAAAATATAGGACCTGGTAAAACACTACTTACAATGTGAACAACCGAAAAATCTGCGGCAACCATCTATTTATCTGCTCTTCTACTTTAGATATAGGACAAAACAACAAATATGACACCAGCACTCCTAACGTATCTAAAACATTGGTGGGTGGGGTGAAACCATAGGGGAAGGCAACCAATAGAAAAATAGAAAGAAACTGGTGAGCAACAGGCCCAAGTGGGGCCAGTAGACCAGTAAAGTCCCCTGTATAACAGCACTCGATCCCACTACATAGTTACGTAGTCTAATATGTCTAATACAGAAAAAGCTCAGAGCTCAAAAAGTCCAACAGTGGACTGATATGGTGAAGATAACATAAAAACAATTTTAATCGTAATATAGCGTTAAAAAAACCTCTCTCTCCACATGAGCACATCACCGAAATCACCCACTTCATTTTCAAGATTGCCACGGATTTGGATTTTGCCATACTGTATATATATCCCTCCAATATTGTGAGTAGGACCTTTGGAGGGTACTTTTTATTTTTCTCACCATTCACTGACGTTACTACTCGATATAGTTTCTTTGTATTTTTGTACTGTCCGCCGCTCCCCTTACCTTTGGAGAGTATGGTAGAGGCAATGTGTCCATGAATCATGGCCATCTAGATTGAGGCAAAGTAGTACCTCAGCGATCTGTTGGTGCCAAAGGGGGACGGCCGCAAAGGCGATCCCTGACAGCTCCATGAATATGCCCCTTAATAGTGATGGTACTCTCCTGTTGGTTGATATGCTCTGCATATAGTGGATGCTTTTGTTCAATTTACTCTAGGAGGTAGGAACTGTGATTTCACGTTATATAATCATATAATATCTCCCAAGGAGCAGGAATCGATATTTTTTAGTTTTTTCTTCTATTTACCCCAGGTGAAGAAAATAGAAAGAAGATCCCAAATAGTGTGATACCATTAAAATATGTTTAGCTTTTTAAAGCCCATATATTTTGCACTCATATTTGCCTGTATATACTGTACACCATACCGGCATGTTCCCGGTCTCTCCGCATGGTCTGCATCACTTCCGGTTCTGCTGGATACTCGCTTTTGCCTCTCAGCCCTACACGTTTCACAGTGTGCTCTCACCGCTTCCTCAGAGGTAATCCTGGTACAAAATGTATGGGATCTAAAAAGTTAAACAGATTTGAATGGTATTACACTATTTGTGCTCTTCTTTCTATTTTCCCCACCTGCGGCAAAAAGAAGACAAAACTAAAGGATGCAGACTTCTGGGAGGTGATTATATGGTCAAGCCATTACTCTGGAAGTAAGTGTGAGTGCATAAATAATAGACATTGAGAGGTTAAAAATGGTGACCAACATACAACACTACATATGTTTTCTTCATAGTTTTTTTATTTGAGGATAAATCTATGCTCGATATTTGAAGAAAGGACTTGAGAAGGGTTATCTAAGGGGAACTTCCTCACAGCAGCATTTAATAGTCCTATTTTGAGTATATACTATATAACTGTGAATTAGGGTTATATATCTATATATTGATGTACTCTTGTATTTATATACTGTACATGTGGAAAGTTGTATACAAATCAATGTAAATCACTTTTCAACCACTGCTCTATCTTAAAATTTGACACACAATTTTTGCAATTATTTTTATACTTTCAAAATAGATTATTATTATTATTATTATTATTATTATTATTACTTATTATTACTTATTATTCATCCTAAGCACTGTGTGTCGCTAAGTTCTAATAGCGTCCCTTAACGGCCCCATTTTTAAGGTTGTTGCAGTTTTGCTAATTTCTCTGTGAGCCGAGACTGCGATCGGAACCAAAGAGAAGCCTCCAGTTCCTGATGTCAGAGGCAAATCGTGGTCATCTAATCACTACATTGGTAATCAAATGACCTCGAAGCCAGAAGCTCCGTGGTAGAGGGTGCCGCAAACCTTCCGGCATCCAAAAGGTTAAATTGGATTAGTTTCCTCCCTAGTAAAATTCCTTTTTTAGAGTAAGTAAAACTTCAGCAAAGTCTTAAAATAAAATAGGAAAGTAGTTTGCAACTAAATTAAATGAAACATGCAAGAACTTTTGAAGGTGACAGGCCAGAATGTAAGAAAAATGACACTGTCAGAAAGTGTGTTGTTCTTAAACAATTAAGCAAAACATTTCAGCATGAGAACAGCATCCCCCCAGCACTGGATGATATCCTCCCACTACTAGCAGGCTCTCAATTATGTTTATTGCTTAGTGTTGCTGTTGGACTTTGGCAGGTTTCTCTGCAGCCAGGCTGAGCCAAATAAATGACATTCATCACTCCATTTGAAAAACATTATTTAAATGGACTACCATTTGGCATTATAACCGTGTCTGATATCTTCTAGATTAAAATAACCAAGCTGCTACTATATCAGAAAGTTGAAGTTGCAGTTATAAAAGATACACTGTTTTTAAGTGACCGTATGGATGAATAACATGATTCGCAATCATCCATGGGTCCTACGTAGGAGAGATAAGCGTCAATTCAACATTGTATGCTTTATTACAAATTAAATGCAAACGGAACGATGACATGGAATGCCTCTGTGATGGATAGATACAACAATAATGTATTTATAGCAGATAAGTTGTGATCTTACCACTGGCGTAGCTAGACATGCGCGGTGTCAAGGATTGGACTTCGGCTGAAGTGGATCCCAGTGGCAGGAACAGCATGGAGCGTGGTAGGGGTCACAAGCAGAGATCAGAGGCATGCGGCAGATAGTGTAGTCAGGTAACAAACAGAGGTCAGAGGCAGGCGGCAGATAGCATAGTCAGGTAACAAGCAGAGGTCAGAGGCAGGCGGCAGATAGCGTAGTCAGGAAACAAGCAGAGGTCGGCAACGAGGAGACTGGAACAGGATGATAGCAATAGCTAGCACAGCAGTAACACAGGAACCTTGCAAGAGCTAGGAACCAGTATACTAAACAGGCAAGGGAGGAACAGGAAAATAAGGTTTATATAGGCAGGCTGAGAGGTAGAGCACAGGTGCAGAGGTGTCAGGTATCAGGGTCTGGAATGTTCCTTAGTTTAGCAGCAGCAATCCTGGTGGACAAGTATAGGTACTGCAAGCTAGAACAAGACATTGAGAGAGTGGCAGCAATCCCGGTGGCCAAGCATAGGTACAGCAGGCTAGAGAATATGACATTACTCCCCCCTCCCAAGAGCGTTCTCCGGACGATCCTTGCTAGGCTTGTCTGGATATCTCCGGTGGAAAGCTTTGACTAGTCGCGGAGCATGTACAAAATCTTTGGGTTCCCAAGACCTCTCCTCTGGGCCATAGCCCCCTCCCCCCCCAGTAAACCAGGTACTGTAGTTTCCCTCGGTGTAACCTGGAATCCAAAATTCTCTCCACAATCAATTCCTCTTCGTTATCCACGAGGACAGGTTCAGGGGGAGGAAGTCTCTGTCCAGGAAACGGATTCTCACGGAAAGGTTTCAGCAGAGAATTAATTTATTTATTTATTTATAAAATATTTTACCAGGAAGTAATACATTGAGAGTTACCTCTCGTTTTCAAGTATGTACTGGGCAATGAATGAAACACAGGGTGTATTTTGATGGTCTCAGGAAGCTCTAATCTAAAGGACACTGGATTTATTAGTGCTGAGATGCGAAGGGACCGATGTATTTTTGGCCCAATTTAATGGTTGGAACCTTTAAACGTAGATTTCTTGTAGAAAGCCAGACTTTATCCCCGACTTGAAATTCTGAGGAGGGTCTGCGTTGCTGGTCTGCTGCTCTTTTGTACTTTACTTGAGTCTCACGAAGTGTCTCTTTGAGGGTCTTCTGGATGTCTCTCAGAATCTCCAGTCTCTCTGTAACTGCCGGAATGGGGCCCGAAGATGGAAAACGAGGAATAAAGGTTGGATGAAATCCATAATTTGAGAAAAAAAGGACTCTTCTGAGTCGATGAATGATATGAGTTGTTGTATGAAAACTCAGCTAATGGTAGGAAATCAAACCAGTCATCTTGGAGATGACAAACAAAACATCATAAGTATTGTTCCAAAGTCTGATTGGTCCTTTCTGTCTGGCCATTGGATTGTGGATGATAGCCAGACGATAAATTTAAACAAATTCCTAGAGAGGAACAGAAGGTCCTCCAAAATTTTGAAGTGAATTGTACCCCTCTATCGGATATGATCTCATCTGGAGCCCGGTGAAGTCGAAACCCCTTTTTCACAATCAACTTGGCTGTCTGGTCTGCTGAAGGAAGATTCTGTGCTGCAATGACGTGAGCCATTTTTGTAAGTCAATCTACTACTACCAGGATGGTATTATGTCCACTTGATCGGGCAGGTCAACAATAAAATCCATTGATATGGACCCCCAAGGACGAGTTAGAACCGGAAGAGGCTGCAGCAAACCCACAGGTGATGCTCTAGGGGTCTTGGTCCTAGCACAAGTCTCACAGGAGAGGACATAGGGCCTCATGCAGTAAGCGCCGATAAGCCGTTTATCGCCATTTTTTCGCCAAATTTGCCCTCCCGATTCAGTAAGCGTCGATAAGTGGAAAAAATCGGCAATTTTTGTTGCAGATAAAAACTTATCGGCAGCCGGGTGCCGATAAGCCACTTATCGGCACTTTTTGAACTCGGCTGAATTCAGGTAGCCCCGATCAGCTTTTCGCTGCTAATCGGCACTCCAGAATGGAGAGTTTTTCGGCAATTCGCCCCGCCAACTAAAGTTGGCAAGTTGGTGGAGGAGAAGCATCGGCAAGGGCGACACTTAGAAAAAATCAGCCCTTTTTCCTGTCTGTGATTGATGCCGGGGGTCTCCGGAGCTGACACCCGCACCGGACCCACCCCGGCATGCATCCGAGGCAGGAAAAATGCATGTAAAGCCCACTTCATTACCTTAGCGGCTAACCGCTAAGGCAATGAAGGGTTTAACCCACCGTGCCAGCTTTATTGTGGGTAGCGGGGGTGGGTGAAGGGGGTACTTGGCCCTTGTTGTTTGTTTAGGGCTTGCGGGGGGGTTGCGGGTGCACTTAACCCCTGCACAACCATAGCAGTTAATACCGCTACGGTGATGAAGGGGTTAAGCCCTCCCGCTACCCACCCACAAGCCCTAAACAACCACCATTGTGGCTAATACCCCCTTCACCCACACCCGCTACCCACAATAAAAAATAATCACACACACCAGCCCCTAGGTGGCGAGTAGATTTTTTTGTGTGGCGAGTAGATTTTTTGGTGATTTGTCAACCAGTATATATATATATATATAGTAGATTGACTATATATATACAGTATATAACCCCAACAACCCAACATACACATATATGCACATCAATGATACTATAGGTCGGCGGGGGCCCTCGGGTGTTACCCGCAGGCCTGCAGTACCAATTATGTGTCCCCCCCCAAATTAATGTCAAAACACATACATTCTTCTAAAGAAATAACACCCCCCCCTTAACACGTATAGTAATAGCCACAATTACTATTATCCACAAATGGATAATAGTGAATGTGCCCATTTTAAATACATAAACACCAATAAATACATTAAATACATATAGTACTCACCCATGTCCGGCTGCCACGATGAAGGCCATCCTCATCTTCATCCTGCCCATGCCCCCTCCGCTGCTGCAAAACAGACACAAGAATGAAAACATCCAATGTAATGTCCCCTAACCCCTTAATCACCATAGCAGTTATTAACCACTACAGTCATTAAGGGGTTAACCCACCCTCACCCACCACTCGGGATGCCTACATACCCTCCCACACTAACCCCCCACCCCGTGAGGCCTAACCACCCTCACCCACTACCCACAAGGGAGGCCTACCCACATACTATTTGGGCCAATACCCCCTCCCCCCACCCCCAGTACCCACAATAAAAACAATACACAGCCCCACAATAAACATTATTCTATTTATTAAATACATTACCCACCCCCTGTGCCCCCCCATAAATACATGATTTATCCTTTTACATACAGGGTTCATACCCCAGCCCCATGCGAGTCCCCGGCGGGCTGGCAGGGCACCTGACAGACCTACAGGGTACCAGCAACTTGTTTCACACAGGTTCTGGAGGCCTGTAGGTGGGTTCTGCCAAGCGCCATGGCCCCCAGGTGGTCTCCTTTGGTCACCGTGGGCCACAATTGGGTCCCCACGGTAGGCCCGCGGATGTCTGGGAGCCCCGGGTCAGACCCACAGGTGTATGCGGGGCCTCGGGTGGTTCCTATGGGGGTCTGGGAAACTCACGAGTGCTCACTACGGGTCCGCGGTACCCCCACGGATGTGGGACCACCGCTTCATCCCTGCACTTTTGGGTCCACGGTGCCCCCACGGATGTGGGACCACCGCTTCATCCCCTCAGACTACGGGTCCGCAGTGCCCCCACAGATGTGAGGCCACCGCTTCATCCCCGCAGGTGTCACCCGTGGAACCACCAGCCTGATACCCGTGAGATACCCGAGGAGAACGCAGGTGGTCTCCAGAGGTCTCGCGCAGAACCAAGGAACCAACCCTGAAGGTAAAAAAAATAAACCTGGCCTATACATTCAATACATACATCCCTCCCCCCCCCCAACACCTACAGTACAATAATGTGCAAAATAACTATTATCCAGATAGGGATAATAGATTATTTGCACATTATTAAACACATTAACTAGCATATTAAAATAAATAAAGTACTACTGACCTCATCAATAAGAAGCCCCCGTCGCCAGCAAGATCCTTGTCTTTCGTTGCCCACCAAATACATAGCCAATACAAAGCCAATACATTGCAATTACATTCAGAGATCAATTAACCCCTCAAACACCTTATCGGATAATAACCGCAAAGGTAATTAAGGGGTTAAGCCACACTGGCCCACCCTTCACCCTTTCATTTGTACAGTGGCTTCATCATGCAACTATGTATATATACAGATATATATATATAATATATATATATATATATATATATATATATATATATATTTACACACACATGATGAACCAATATACAAATAAATATAGAAGGGTTATCAAAAACATGCTGTACTACAAATACCACTTCTCCATACAGACACACTACAATAAAATCCATTACCTTTAATAATCCAAGCCTCTGTCACATGGTATACTAGAGCCAATCAGAGTAGGGATAGACTTCCCACGCTCTGGCTACCGTACCATGTGAGGACAGCCATGTTTCTTTTAATGACGTCATCTTAAAGGCAATTGAAGCAAAGCCATTCTGATTGGCTGTACTTTCATTGCCTTTAAGTGACGTCATCCTTTTTTTTTCTCGGCCAAAACACATGGTTTTCACGGCCCAGGGCCTTGGGAACATTGACGAAAATGTGACGTCATAGGCCTTTAAAAGCCTACAGTATGTCGTCTCATTTTGAAGCCAGACGCCGAGGAGGAAGGACCTCCTACAGAAGAAGAAGGCCAGGGCGTGGCCGTAGAAGACAAGAAGACCCCGGAAGAGAGCCGCAGAGAGAAGAAAGAAGAATACAGATGAAGATGGATTACAAATAGAAGACCCATGGATTGTTTTGGATTTTTATTTTAATGTTTATTCTTTTATGGTTTGTTATTTTATGGGTTCCTGTGCCTGGTGGATTGGTTCGAGAGTAAGCTGTTCAACGGGAGTCGGTGAGTGGGTCAAGTAATGGTAAGTGAACTAAAGAAATTTATTTTATTTAACTTGTTAATTTTTTTAAAAGCTTTTTTACATGTGTATTTATTTATTTTTGGTATATCATTTCTTGCCACTGTATGTATGTATGTATGTATGTATGTATGTATGTATGTATGTATGTATGTATAGATCGATATATACATACAGGGTAAGAAATGATATTGTTTTAAAATCTTGATTTGCTGTGTTTTAAATTAATTTGGCTATGCTGCTATGCATAAATGTGTGTATAATGTATTTTAAAATTAGATAGATGTAATTGTTGCTATTGTATGGTGTACTTTAGGTCAGGGTGAGGCTTGCTTTTGTATATTATATTCTTGTTGGTACTTATATGTTTTCACAGGATAACTTGTTCTGTTCAACGCTTGAATTAGTTAATTGTTTAATTGTTAGGGATGGAATGTAAATGGTTTAGGGATGTAATTAATGAATGCTAATTGATTTATGTTTACTGGATTGGTTTAAATAGTATACTTGTTTGGATATATTGGTATTTTGTTTTGAATATGTTATTGTTAACATTCATTTGCAGAATGTACTGCACCGACACACTTTATTCGAGCAAATACCCAGTATGTACCTGGCAGATACCTGGAATGCGCCGCTCCTCACCTCTGACAAGCCCCGTTGCGTTTGCCTTCCCAGCCTGGGTTCATGCCTGGCTGACGGGCGGCTGATCTGTTAAATGATAATGATTAGGATTTAATAGGCTGCAATGCTTCGCGTGTCTACCAGATGGCATAAATTCATGAATTGTAATGCATTATATATATATATATATATACTGTGCAGTTTTGCAGCCAGCGGGAATAAAATGCTTCAATCCCTGCTTGGAAAATACCTCAATGCACTCGGGCAGAAAACAGTCACAAACCTCAATACACCCGGGTATACCCGAATTCGTGGGACTAGCCGAGCTCGAATAAAGTGTGTCGCCAGTGTATATGGTGCATAGATTGCATGCATCATATATACAATGTAAATGCAATGTTTTCATTGTCATTTGAGGTTTTTGTTTGGCATTTGAGGATTTTGATTGGAAGATCAGATTGGATTATTAAAGGAAATTGATTTTATTGTAGTGTGTCTGTATGGAGAAGTGGTATTTGTAGTACAGCATGTTTTTGATAACCCTTCTACATTTATTTGTATATTGGTTCATCATGTGTGTGTGTATATATATCTCTCTCTCTCTCTCTGTATATATATATATATATATATATATATATATATATATATATATATATATATATATATATATATATATATATATATAGTTGCATGATGAAGCCACTGTACAAGTGAATGGGTGAAGGGTCGGTATTGGGCCAGTGTGGCTTAACCCCTTAATTACCTTTGCGGTTATAATCTGATAAGGTGTTTAAGGGGTTAATTGATATCTTAATCTAATTGCAATGTATTGGCTTTGTATTGGCTATGTATTTTGTGGGCAACGAAAGACAAGGATGTTGCTGGCGACGGGGGCTTCTTATTGATGAGGTCAGTAGTACTTTATTTATTTTAATATGCTAGTTAATGTGTTTAATAATGTGCAAATAATCTATTATCCCTATCTGGATAATAGTTATTTTGCACATTATTGTACTGTAGGTGTTGGGGGGGGGGGATGTATGTATTGAATGTATAGGCCAGGTTTATTTTTTTTACATTCAGGGTTGGTTTCTTGGTTCTGCGTGAGACTTCTGGAGACCACCTGCAGTCTCCTCGGGTATCTCACGGGTATCAGGCTGGTGGTTCCACGGGTGACACCTGCGGGGATGAAGTGGTGGCCTCACATCTGTGGGGGCACCGTGGACCCGTAGTCTGCGGGGATGAAGCGGTGGTCCCACATCCGTGGGGGCACTGCGGACCCATAGGTGCAGGGATGAAGCGGTGGTCCCACATCCGTGGGGGCACCGCGGACCCATAGTGAACACTCGTGAGTTCCCCAGACCCCCATGGGAACCACCCGAGGCCCCGCAGACACCTGTGGGTCTGACCCAGGGCTCCCAGACATCCGCGGGCCTACCGTGGGGACCCAATTGTGGCCCACGGTAACCAAAGGAGACCACCTGGGGGCCATGGCGCTTGGCGGGACCCACCAACAGGCCTCCAGAACCTGTGTGAAACAAGTTGCTGGTACCCTGTAGGTCTGTCAGGTGCCCCGCCAGCCCGCCGGGGACTCGCGTGGGGCTGGGGTATGAACCCTGTATGTAAAAGGATAAATCATGTATTTATAGGGGGGTATAGGGGGTGGGTAATGTATTTAATAAATAGAATAATGTTTATTGTGGGGCTGTGTATTGTTTTTATTGTGGGTACTGGGGGTGGGGGGAGGGGTATTGGCCCCAAATGGTATGTGGGTAGGCCTCCCTTGTGGGTAGTGGGTGAGAGTGGTTAGGCCTCACGGGGTGGGGGTTAGTGTGGGAGGGTATGTAGGCGTCCCGAGTGGTGGGTGAGGGTGGGTTAACCCCTTAATGACTGTAGCGGTTAATTACCGCTATGGTGATTAAGGGGTTAGGGGACATTACATTGTATGTTTTCATTCTTGTGCCTGTTTTGCAGCAGCAGAGGGGGCATGGGCAGGATGAAGATGAGGATGGCCTTCATTGTGGCAGGCGGAAATGGGTGAGTGCTATATGTATTTAATGTATTTATTGTTGTTTATGTATTTTAAATACACGGGGGTGTATGTATTGTATTGTATTGTATGTCTTTATTTATATAGCGCCATTAATGTACATAGCGCTTCACAGCAGTAATACACGTGGTAATCAAATAAATAACAGATAATATAAATAACAGATCATGGGAATAAGTGCTTTAGACATTAAGGAAGAGGAGTCCCTGCCCCGAGGAGCTTACAGTCTAATTGGTAGGTAGGGAGAATGTACAGAGACAGGGCTTAAGTCAGAGTTTTAGCAGTCGAGCAACAGAGGAAAGGGCGTATCTTTGTTATATTGCGGAGGAAAAAGCAACAGGTTTTAGAAATGTTTTGAATGTGAGGGGCGAATGTGAGAGAGGAGTCGAGTGTGACCCCTAGGCAGCGTGCTTGGGCTACTGGGTGAATGATCGTAGTTCCAACAGTAATGTGGAAGGAGGTAGTAGGGCCAGGTTTGGGAGGAAGTATGAGGAGCTCTGTTTTAGCCATGTTGAGTTTAAGGCGGCGGAGTGCCATCCAGGATGATATAGCAGAGAGACATTCAGAAACTTTGGTTTGTACAGCAGGTGTAAGGTCGGGTGTTGAAAAGTGTATTTGTGTGTCGTCAGTATAGAGGTGATAACTAAACCCAAAAGATGTTATTAGGTCACCTAGATAAAGTGTATACAGAGAAAAGAGAAGAGGTCCCAGGACAGAGCCCTGGGGTACCCCCACAGAAAGATCAATAGAGGAGGAGGTGTTAGCAGAAGAGACACTGAAAGTACGATGGGAGAGGTAGGATGAGATCCAGGATAGAGCTTTGTTCCGAATACCAAGAGTATGGAGAATGTGAAGGAGAAGAGGGTGGTCCACGGTGTCAAATGCTGCAGAGAGGTCGAGTAATATGAGCAGAGTGTAATGACCTCTGTCTTTGGCGGCATGGAGGTCATCAGTTATTTTAGTGAGGGCTCTTTCCGTGTAGTGAGCAGTGCGGAAGCCAGATTGTAGGGGGTCTAGGAGAGAATAGGTGTTGAGAAAATGGAGCAAGTGAGAGAATACAAGACTGTAGACGGACTTTCACAGAGGTACACAATTAGGAGGCTTTATAATGTGAAATTATAATAGGCTTTATTGTGCCTGTTCCTTTTCATCAGGAAATTATCCAAACACAGGGGGGGAACAAAGCTTCCATTCACTTGGGAGTATTTCTAGTGAAATCCTATGCAATTAGTTCCCATCTCCATTAGTTAAGCATGTCTCGCAGCCCCAAAATATATAGCATGAAAATAAGCAGATATAAGCAGTCTCTTAAGAATAAAAGTCTTATCTGTTTCTTGGAGGGAAAATCTTCTCACTTCCTGGTTCAGCTTCAGGTGTAGTAGTTTTCCCTGTGTCTTGAAATCAGCTCTGCTGTGCAGAGCTCAAGACCGGTCAGCTCCAAAGGTCAGCTCTCAGTCAGAGCTAAGGAGAGTCACTTCCTGTCTCAAAGGCAGGCTTTTGTAAGCAATCTAATCAGGCAGGTGGTGTTTAGTAATTAACTACCACACTGCTAGATTAAAGGCACATTACTGAACAGGGATAAGTCCCCTGTTACATACCTCCCCTGTTTGTGGGAAGCTCGGGCTTACCACGGCCAAAGCCCATCCTTCCACTCTCATTCGAGATCTTTCTGTGACTTGAATGAGAGTGGATAGAGGAAGAGAACCCTATGTCCCACTGGGATTGGAGCCCTTTCTCCAGTTTATTTTTGTCTCCTCCCGAAGATGCTTGAGATCAGCACTCCTCAGTCGCTCGAGGAGGACTTTTTCCACGTAAAGTCTTTTTTTCGCGTGCGCGGTCTTGAGATTTCTGTTGCGTCTGGCACTCCTCTTTTTGTAGACAAAGTGTATGGCAACAGTTGTAGAGCAGTTAGGACTAGCCCTTTGAGTTTTCTGCTCTTGAAGTGGTCTTTCTGCAGCTTCTCCACACCACGGTGTCGCCAGTTCAGCTTCTTCAGCTAAGGATTCTTCTTGCTTTGATTCTGCACTCCTACCTCTGTTTGTTGCCTGTTGGGCAGCTGTAGGTTTGGCTAGTGCTTTCTTTGGTGGCTCAAACTTCGTAATTTTGTTTTGAAGTTGCGTGGAGTCCCCAACTCTCACTGTACCCTTGTCCTTACGGGCATTAGTTACTGTGGGATACTGGTGCTTGGGCAGAGCCAATACCTTTTTCCGTATTGGAGGAATCTGTATCATAGTTTCCTTCATATTCTGGAGCTCTGTAATTTTTGTCGTCAAGGTTGCCGCTGCGTCTGTTTTCTCCTTGGTGTACTGACTCAAGGGAATGGAACAGTCTCTCTGTCTCTCCAGCTCTTGCACCAGTTTCTGAGCCTTCTCACGCTCCCTCTCATACAGAGTCACCTGGTATCGAAGCTCCGCTTCCAACGATGCTCTGAAGACATGCAGCGTGGTCTCTAGCTCCTCATACTGCTCTGTGGGGACGTACTGGGTATTCAGACGTTCCTGCAGCGCTTGTACCTCTTTAGCAGCCTGCAGTTTTTCTTCCTGTAGCGTTTGCTGCTTCTCCTCAGCATACTGGAGGTGTGTACGCAGACCTTGCAGTTCGTTCTGCAGTCGGTGCTCTGCATCAAACTTTTCCTTGACTTCTTCTGTTAACTGAAAATTTTCTTCTTTCAGTTTTAAGTTTTCTCTTTTTAATCTTGAATTTTCTCCTTTTTCAGTCTCTGTATTCTTCAGGGCCTCTTTGCAGTCCTCCTTCCATTTACGCACATCTGCTTTGAGAATGACAATCTCCTGGCGTGAGACTTCCTTCTGTAGGTTGAGGGTCAGAAGCTCCTTCTGAGAGACTTTGAGATCTGTTTCAAGATTACCAATAGTTTCTTTAGCAATGTCCAGCTCCTCAGTGAGACTGTGCAGTTCCTTTCTGGAAACTTCCAGGTCTGTGCGGCAGCTGTTGGTCTCATGATGTGAGGCATCCAGTGCTCTGCGGAGTGTCTGAACCTCTTTCTGAGATACGTCCACCTCTATCCGGACACTGTTGACCTCCTGTTGTGAGGCATTCAGCTCTATGCGAAGAGTGTGAACCTCTTGCTGGAAGACTGTAATCTGCTTCAGTGCCTCCTCATACTTCCGCTTTAGCGTAGCCACCATTTTATCAGATTGGCTCTGCTTTTCCTCCATGGCGGAAATAGTAGCCTTTGCAGTATCTAGCTCAGTCTTGAGATCCTCCAATTCGGTCTTGGCCGCAGAGTAAATTGCGAGCACAGTCTTCTGTAGCTCAGCATTATTTTTTCTCTCCCTTTCCAATTCTTCACAGAGTAGATCACAGTCATGCCTGGCAGCTTGCAGTGCATCTTCAGGGCTGGTCAAGGGATCGTCACTCACTGGCTCCGACTCCACTTCCCAAGGATGGTTGGCCAAGGGTTCCTCACTGTTGGCACCGGACAGACACTTCTTTGGGGTACACGACTTCTGCCTTGGGTCCTCTGGATATTCGGTTACCCGCGGGACGAATTCTCCATTTTCTCTAGGCTGCAGGACAACTCGGTCCCCCTTTTCCTCCACAGGATCTGCGGATGTGTCTGTTCCTTCCACGGTAAGTGAAGAACTGCTTTTCTTTTTCTTTTTCCGCCTTTTTGATTTGGATGACACCGTCCCTTCAGGGATATTGGGGTCTCCATCTTCATTTGAAATTTTAGCAGCTTCATTATATACGCCAGGCTTTTCTTGCAGCTGCTTTAGCTGACAGAAATATTCGGTGATCCACTGCTCCCACTCTGTCTCCTGCTGATCATATTCGTCATCAAAGGGAGCGGTCTTTTCTGTTCGTGCCGAGTTCAGGCACCCCCACCATTCTTGGGGTGTTTTGTGGGTGTGACTCGGTTCGGTTTCCCCGTAAGAGATGTCTTCCTCTTTATTGGACTGGAAGGGCCACTCTTCCGTGGGGTAGGGTTCATTACAGGAACGCTGCATCTTGTCCTCCATTTTTAGGCTATCAGGTGTAATTTTCTTCCTGACCTCAGGAGGCGCTATTGCAGCTGTTGCCACTGTATTTGCTAGAACCCCCAATTGTGGTAGTCCTACAGATGGGCATATTTTGCTTGTAGAGGTCGTAGCTCTCACAGGCATCTCTGTAGACTTTTCTTTCTTGGGTAATTTTTTTTTTTCAATATCAGCAGTACTGTGCATGCATTTTCTTTTATCAGGTATACAAGATGTGCAGTTGCTAAGTAAAAAAAAGTCTATTTGCTATACACCATTTACTTGCTAGGTGAAATACCTCCGCTTCAGCAACAGAATTTGGTTTTCTGCCTGAGTTCAGTAATTTTCAGTCTCATCTTTGGGTATTATGGCATTCACACTTCACACTTTGGGTGTCTGTTTTTCTCCCAAGATAATAGGCATACTTTTTTACTTGCAGAAAAAAAATCATTCTTTGCAGTGGACTCAACACTCAGCAATTGGCTTTGAAAAACCTTTTCCTTTATAGGGCAATTTTACACTCAGCATTTGTTTGCTAAAAACTCCCCTGCTTCAGCACAGTCTTGTATCAATTTTCACACTTTTCTGCATATACTCCATTCACAGCTGGTAGCCCTATGCGGTGTGGCAGCCTTTATTTGCAAAATCAGTACCACTCGTGGGTCACCATCTGTATTCACTGCTTCAGCGAAACTTTTGAAAACAACAAACACCTATCCCTTTTAAGGGCTTACTCACTTCTTGAACCCTGACTATGGCTGGAAGGCAAACCCCCTATTTCAATTACCATATTACGCTTTGTGATAGGCAAATAAAGTTTTAGCTGCTTCAGCAGTCTCTCTCCTCTTGGGATTGGGGCAAAGAGTCCATCTGTGATTTTGTAAGTTTCAATGCAGTGTAAGTTTCAGTGGTGTGTCCCTTTAACTCTGATCTCTGCTGCATGAGGTTTTTTTTTTTCAGACTGTTTGTAGGCAAAAAGCATAAAAAAAAATTCACATAAAAATCTCCGGCCCTTTTTAACTACAAGGACACCTCTTGTCCCACCTCGGACACCAAATGTAGATGGACGTTCACAGAGGTACACAATTAGGAGGCTTTATAATGTGAAATTATAATAGGCTTTATTGTGCCTGTTCCTTTTCATCAGGAAATTATCCAAACACAGGGGGGAAACAAAGCTTCCATTCACTTGGGAGTATTTCTAGTGAAATCCTATGCAATTAGTTCACATCTCCATTAGTTAAGCATGTCTCGCAGCCCCAAAACATATAGCATGAAAATAAGCAGATATAAGCAGTCTCTTAAGAATAAAAGTCTTATCTGTTTCTTGGAGGGAAAATCTTCTCACTTCCTGGTTCAGCTTCAGGTGTAGTAGTTTTCCCTGTCTTGAAATCAGCTCTGCTGTGCAGAGCTCAAGACCGGTCAGCTCCAAAGGTCAGCTCTCAGTCAGAGCTAACGAGAGACACTTCCTGTCTCAAAGGCAGGCTTTTGTAAGCAATCTAATCAGACAGGTGGTGTTTAGTAATTAACTACCACACTGCTAGATTAAAGGCACATTACTGAACAGGGATAAGTAACCTGTTACAAAGACGTTCAAGGAGTTTAGAGGCAAAAGGCAGGAGGGAGACAGGTTGATAGTTAGAAAGACAGGTAGGGTCAAGCTTGCTGTTTTTGAGTAATGGTATGACTGTTGCATATTTGAAGGAGGATGGAAAGGTTCCAGAGCAGAGGGAGGAGTAGGAGAGGAATTGGTAACCGTGGTCACAGCACTCTACACAACCAACGCTTGGAAAAATATAAAAAACTTTATTTAAACTCCACAGTGAGCATACATAGCACCACTCTGACGCGTTTCGTCTATAGAAAGACTTTTTCAAAGAGGGAGGAGTAAATTGTTTATTGCAATGTTTATTGGGGGCAAATGTCCCCAATAAACATGCTATTCTGCCTTAACCCCTTCATTGCCTTAGCGGCTATACGCTATGGTAATGAAGCAGCATTTATGTATTTTAATAATATTGTGCGGAAGCAGGGAGTCCCCTGAGCTGAACCGCATTGATTTGTGGCTCAGAGACCCCCTGCTTCCCGAGATACAGGCCCCGGTTTGGGGCATCGGTTACAGTGTCGCCGCCATATTTATAGCGGACACGGCTCGAATGGCACGCTATAAAGTTGGTGGCGACACTGCCACCCGATGACACATACCGGGGCCTGTAACTCGGGAAGCAGGGGTCCCTGGTCCACAAAGCAACGCGGTTCAGCTCAGGGGACCCCCTGCTCACAGTACACTATTATTAAAAATACATTCATGATGCTTCGTTACCGTAGCACATAGCCGCAAAGGTAAGGAATGAGTGTTTATTTATATAATGTGTTTTAGTCATAGTGTAGATGTGCAGAGGGTCTCCGGAGCTAAACCGCTTTGTTTTTAGGTCTGGGGACCCCCTGCTTCCAGAGATACAGGCCCCTTTATGGGGTGCTGGTATCCCTCTGCTTTGTTTACATTCCGCGGTCACGTGATCGGGACTTTAAATGCAGAGGGATACTGGCACCTCATAAAGGGGCCTGTATCTCGGGAAGCAGGGGGTCCCCGGACCTGAAAGCAATGCGGTTCAGCTCCGGAGACCACCTTCACATGTACACTAGGAGTCAAAGTTGTTTATAAATAATTTTTATTTTGCCGCTGTTTGAGCTGAGAGAGTGGCTGATCTCTCTCTGCTGCAAACACTTATCGGCAGAAACGGCCTATCGGCAAGTTATCGGGAGCCAGGCTGTTTCGGCACAGGCTCATCGGCAGTTTTGCTTTTGCAGTGATTCGGCAGGGATCGAAATGGATTCGGCCCTTACTGAATACTGCGAGGGCAAATCGCCAAAATAAGGCCTATCGGCAACCCTTGCGATTGCACTTTTTCGGCGCTTACTGCATAGAGCCCATAGGGCCTTATTCAGAGAACATTCATAAAACAATTCGCCAGGGAATTTAAAATGAATGTTTTTTGGGCGTTGCTATCACGGTATTCAGAAAGGCTCGATTACCAGTGATAGCAAAATGCCCAAAACTGGCGAGTTGCTGCCAGCGAGAGCATCAACCCTCTGAAAACTCAAAAACCAGCGATTCATTTCTGCTGCAGAGAGAGCGGCTCTGAGAGAGCCGCCTCTCCCAGCGGAAATGTTGCCCGAAATTTATTTATTTAAATATACATTCCTTTAATAGTGTAGAGGTGCAGGGGGTCTCCGGAGCTGAACCACGTTGGTTTTATGTCCGGGGACCCCCTGCTTCCCGAGATACAGGCACCTTTATGGGGTGCCGGTATCTCCTATGCAAGGAAATGTCCCGGTCACGTGACGCGGGACATTTCAATGCATAGGAGATACTGGCACCCCATAAAGGGGCCTGTATCTTGGGAAGCAGGGGGTCCCCGGACATTAAACCAACGTGGTTCAGCTCCGGAGACCCCCTGAACCTCTATACTATTAAAGGAATGCATATTTAAATAAATATTTAAAAAGAGAACAATACACGCCCCCCCTCCGCCCAAACCCATACAGTACAGTAATGGGCAAAATAACTATTATCCAGATATGGATAATAGATTATTTGCCCATTATTAAACACTGCATTAGCATACATAAATAAAATAAATAAATACAGTTATACTTACCACAACAGCAGGTCCCTCTGTCCTCCGTTGCCAGAAAGCATATATAGAAAATAAATACATTCTAATGGTCCCTAACCCCTTAATCACCTTAGCGGTTCCTAACCGCTATAGTTATTAAGGGGGTAACCCACCCTGACCCGTGAGGCCTAAGCACCCACCCCAGACTGACTATACCCACCCTGTACCCATTGAGTAGTATAGTGGTACATCATACCCATATAATAATAATATGGGCATGATAAGCCTCTATGCACTCAATGGGCAGCCTAATAAAAATACAGTAATACACAAGACACACAGTAATAAAACCTAACTATACTCCCCAAAAACACACTTCACTAAATAAAATCAGTAGCCAGCTAATCCAATCAATAGAAGCAATTACAACATCAACACTGAATTAATTAAACCATTACCCAATCAAACCAATTAATTCCTAAAGCATCTCAAAATGAATAGTAACACTAACCAATGTAAACAATGAATTAATCCTACATTAATTAATGTAACCATTAAAAGACAAATAAATAAATTAAAACAATCTCTGAAGTATCCATAAAACACATTAGCTAACATAATATAACTTTAAGTACAAGCGAACACCAATCGCAAACCTTTTCTTACATTAACCATAAACAAACAATCACATCCAAATCAATAACTGCAAAAACAAGCGAGAAATGCCCCCCAAATATTGGCATAATAATGTATTAATCTGTACCCTAAAGAGGTACCAATTAATATATTATCAGTCAATGTGCATGACACTGAAAAAAAAAAAACACATCCAAAGAATAAACCTGTAAAAAGAGACAATTACAAACATTGAATATGTTACTTACCATTAGAAGCGGTGGCCCTCCGACTCCCGGGGTAATAGGAAGCTCACGTACTTTGAAGGCCTCCAACAGCATCCGATGCCATCCGCCATCAGGATCCGGCTCAGGTACCCCAATCTTCTTTTTTCTTTCTTTACTCACCTCACGTCTTCTATCTTCATCTGTAACCATTTCTTGTTCTTCTTTATCTTCTTTCTTCATCTGTCAATCCATATGTAACCCTGGTCTCCAGCAGCCCCTTGAGACCCCCCTCCCCTGGAGCAGCTCGAGCGCGGGTGCCGAACGACCCGACGGCTGCTTCCAAGGGTGGGGGCTGGAGCAGGGAGCAGCGCGGCTTCTCCTGCCTGCGGCCGGTTGCCGGGGACGCGATCGGGCCGTTGCTAAGGCCGCGATCGCATCTCTAAGGTCCCGGCGGCCGCAGAGCAGGGCACCGCCATTGCGGAGAGACTCGCGCATGCGCAGTGATCGCGCGAGGGCAGGAAGAGCCCCAGAGACAGGGCAGAGTCGCGCGAGAGTAGAGAAGGAGCAGGAAACAGTGAGGCGGCCATTAGTAGTTCGCGCAGGCGCAGGGAAGGCGCGCACGCGGCCCCAATGTATTTGCAGCCTCCACGGGACTACAACTCCCATGAGGCTTAGGGGCAAGCACACCAGGTGCCTCCGTGTGGCCAATAAGGGCCAAGGATCTCCAGAGGGAGCAAAGAGATACATTGTTTGGGCTGCAGCACGTTTGTCAGTTGGAGCTGGGGAGCTGTGAGGGAAGGAAGGGTGCAGAGAGCATGTGCAGCTCCTGCATCGAGTAAGGTCCCCCACATCCCAAGTAAGGCCCCAACTCCCCACCAGGTTAGTGGGTAAGTGCTGAGGGACGGCCCAAGACAGGGACGCTGCCCTTAGTGCGTGTGTGTGTGCTGTCTTGTCAGGATCACGGCTGGCAGGGCTGTGAGGCCTGACAAGAAGGCATAGTGCTAGTGTGCAGCAAGTTGCTGTACGCGTTACGAAGTTTGCAGTGCGTAGCTGCTAGTGTTAATGTTAGTGTTAGGGTTCAGTGAGTGTTAGGACTGGGATGAGTTAGGGGAGTGGGGCAGGTTATTACCCCGCAGGCCCTAGGAGTTTCCCCCAAGCCACCCCAGGTTGCGGTTCATCAGGGACAGGCCCTAGGTTAGGGTTCCGGTCACGTTAGGGTTAGTTAGGGATAGACAGGGATAGCGGCGGTTGCTGTTACCGTGAGACAGTTGGTGTTCCCGTGAAGCGGTGGGACCCTCGTTGGGGTTCCTGGAAAAGTACCTGGATAGGATCAGATGGATGCATCGCACGTCTGACCCTTTTAGAAGAGTGTTGCAGGCCCAAGCATCGGAGTGCTCGGAAGGTATTCAATATATAAGTGCACCAACAGGCCTAACACATTAATTAGTGACTGCGCAGTCACCCACGTTCTCTATTAGAGTGCGGGACATTGGGTGGGGATTCTCGGGACACTGGGTGGGATCACCTAGTGTTGGGAAGCGTCCTGCGCGACGCAGTAAGTGTCTCCTCTAGAGAGGGACACAGGTTATGATGTTGATATTGCTGTGATCTGTTTCTTGCATGTTGAGTAAAGTCCCTAGTTAAATATATATCTGTGTGAGTATCGATTATTGTGATTGTCCTGCGAGGAACCACTCCCCCTATGGTGGGAGCCATCGCAGGTGGAGGCGCTGCATCGTTGGAAATAAGTACCCCTAGTATAAATGCCCCAGGTTCCCCATGGCGGAAGCTCAGCCCTCCTGTGAGCCAACAGGTATAGCACCACACTGAGAAGTAGTCAGATACACCTACACACCCCAATCTCACTTAGGGTGGGGGTAAGAGGGCTACATTTGGAGGCGCTGCTGAGATACAGACCTGGGGTGCCCTGTTCCATTTTTTTCCCAAATTGTCCAAGTCTCAATTTTTTGTCGCCATGTTTGTGAAGTCCGGACACGAGGTCCTTGCCTGGGCTTTGAGGCAGTATATGGAGCCTGGCCGGGTAGTGGCAGTAGGAGGCCTTCCCGCAACTATGCCCGCGGTTGAGGTTCAGTACTCTATGCGTAAAATTCCAGGGTGGCCGCACGCATGTGTTTTAGATGAAGAACACGATTCCACGGCCCCATGGAAAACAATACTTTTTGTAGCAACCCCCACTGCGGATATATGCCTGGCAGAGGCACCGTCCACCCTGTGTATGCCTGGGGGCACGTCTGAGGGATACCCCCTAGTTTACGCAGACCTAGTAAAATGGCGTCTCCCACCAGAGCAGGGGAGCGCACGTGCTGCTGGCTGCAAGCCTGCACTAAATAGTGTTGAAGAAAACTGTCCGGGATTGACGGGAAAACCAGAAGGCTACCCCCCTATCTATACAGAGAGCCCTAGTGTAATTGCAGAGACTGTGATTAAAATGGAGTCTCTCTCTAGCAGTGAGTCACACCTAAGATGGCGGCTCCCGCCAAGTCGGGAGAGCACCAGAACTGTGCAAGAAATTGTTGCAGAGTATTGTCCGGGTTGGGCGCGAAAACCCGAACCCCGCCCCTGCACTGTGAGTGTCTCAGCACAGAGCCAGAACCACTCCTTTGCAGAAAGGGCCCCTCCTTCAGATTCCACCAGGGGGAGCAAGTACTGTGTTTTTCAACCATACAGTGATGCAGTAATAGACTCTTTCTTCTCTGAGGATGAAGATGAGAGAGACTGTCAGGACATACTGTACACCCCAATGTGTATGTGGCCTGGCGAGCGCCAGGGGTAGATGGCCTTATGCTAATGTGCCCCTGCCTACAAGAAGCCTATGACGAGGGAGCCGAACTGTCCCAGTTACCGATAGCCTTCAAGACGACTGAGGTATGCGGAGAACCGGGTATACAATGTTTTAGTCCCACCTGTGACTGCTCTAGAGACGCATTGGCGTGGGAGGCCGAATGTGAATGCTGCGGTGTGCGGTTCTTGAAGCCTATTACACCCCAGGCTACGGAGGCAGTTAAAGAAGAAGCGGGGAAGCCTGACCCCTCTGCAACAGTGAGTGACATTGCTAATCAGTCTGTCCTAATTCCAGCGGCCCCGTGTGTTCACAACCATGTTGCAGAACCGGTTCCAGACCCTCTCAAAGGGGACGGCTTAGTGGTAGAACAGGAACCACAGAGCCCAAGCCAGCCGATGCCGGAATCACAGGGTAAGGTGTCTATACCCCCATTTTCTTTTAGTGATTCCAGCGACCAACCTCTCGTGGTGATGCGCCTGCCGGCGGACCACTCGAGTGAAGTTATCGAACCAATTATTTCGGCGGATACAGAGCCTGCTGTGGGCCCGTGTGCCCTGGAGGAGGTGTATCCCGATGTTGCGGACCCTGCTGTGGGCCCGTGCGCCCTACAATGGTCAGTCCGACCTACCACCGAGGTACCATCGGTCCTAGAATGGGGACCAGTACCAAACGACGATGAGGGTGAGTCGACTGCCCCAGGGGTGTCGGGGGTGAGCCTCCAGGTGACCGCGGAGCACGATGGCTCCTTAAGTCTGGTCACCCGGGCGAAGGGCTCCCCTCTGCATCGCGTCCTGGCGGAGGTGTCCTACTTGGGAGAATCCCTCCCAAGCCAGTGGAGTGGTAAGGAACTCCCTAACTCCCCACAATCTCCGATGGAGCTGGCCGTGAAGAAGGCCAGAGTTGCGGCTTCTGAACGGAGTATGAGCCCGTGCGCTCCGACACAAGTGGTCCCAGGACTGGGATCCAACGCTCCCGAGTTTTCAGCGCGTAAGTGGACTGCCCCAGAAGTGCCGGGGGCAGGTCCCAAGACAGCCGAGGCGGGAACTGACAGCGTCCCCGAGGACCTGTTGGCCACCGTGAATCACCGCAGGGGTAAGGTGTCTACTCTTTCCCCCCTGCCAGGTGAAACCGAGACATTGTCCAGTGCTCGCTTCTCAGTGGAAGCCTCACAAAAATATAGGGACAAAGACTGTGAGGAGAGAGATTCAGGGAAAGCTGCCTCCTTTAAGCCCAAAAAGGAGTGTGCCATTCGCCAAGTCGTGGACCGCGGAAAAGGTCCTGGCCTCCTGGTCTGCCGCATCCCTGCCGCGGATGACTGGGTAAGGGTCTGCTTCAGAGACACTGTGCTACTCCTTCCACCAGGGGGAGGAAGTAGCGAAGAGCCAGTAACTGTCGCTTTAGAGTGTGCTCTTCAAGAAATTTTTCTAGGGGAGGCTCACGAACACAAAAATTTGGTACCCCCACATGTTCAATTAGGGGCACCCCACAAATGGTCTCAGCACGCTTCGGTTAATTGGTGTGAAGTGCAATGTAACCTGAGATGTAAATTTGACATGTGTTGTATATTCTGTGTACTGCATTTTCGTTATATAATGTTTGTGCCTGATTATACTTGCTATCCAAGCGAGGACGTTGGAGTTCCACCAGGGGGAGAGTGTAACCCTGGTCTCCAGCAGCTCCTTGAGACCCCCCTCCCCTGGAGCAGCTCGAGCGCGGGTGCCGAACGACCCGACGGCTGCTTCCAAGGATGGGGGCTGGAGCAGGGAGCAGAGCGGCTTCTCCTGCCTGCGGCCGGTTGCCGGGGACGCGATCGGGCCGTTGCTAAGGCCGCGATCGCATCTCTAAGGTCCCGGCGGCCGCAGAGCAGGGCGCCGCCATTGCGGAGAGACTCGCGCATGCGCAGTGATCGCGCGAGGGCAGGAAGAGCCCCAGAGACAGGGCAGAGTCGCGCGAGAGTAGAGAAGGAGCAGGAAACAGTGAGGCGGCCATTAGTAGTTCGCACAGGCGCAGGGAAGGCGCGCACGCGGCCCCAATGTATTTGCAGCCTCCACGGGGCTACAACTCCCATGAGGCTTAGGGGCAAGCACACCAGGTGCCTCCGTGTGGCCAATAAGGGCCAAGGATCTCCAGAGGGAGCAAAGAGATACATTGTTTGGGCTGCAGCACGTTTGTCAGTTGGAGCTGGGGAGCTGTGAGGGAAGGAAGGGTGCAGAGAGCATGTGTAGCTCCTGCATCGAGTAAGGTCCCCCACATCCCAAGTAAGGCCCCAACTCCCCACCAGGTTAGTGGGTAAGTGCTGAGGGACGGCCCAGATAGGGACACTGCCCTTAGTGCGTGTGTGTGTGCTGTCTTATCAGGATCACGGCTGGCAGGGCTGTGAGGCCTGACAAGAAGGCATAGTGCTAGTGTGCAGCAAGTTGCTGTACGCGTTACGAAGTTTGCAGTGCGTAGCTGCTAGTGCGTAGCTGCTAGTGTTAGTGTTAGGGTTCAGTGAGTGTTAGGACTGGGATGAGTTAGGGGAGTGGGGCAGGTTATTACCCCGCAGGCCCTTGGAGTTTCCCCCAAGCCACCCCAGGTTGCGGTTCATCAGGGACAGGCCCTAGGTTAGGGTTCCGGTCACGTTAGGGTTAGTTAGGGATAGACAGGGATAGCGGCGGTTGCTGTTACCGTGAGACAGTTGGTGTTCCCGTGAAGCGGTGGGACCCTCGTTGGGGTTCCTGGAGAAGTACCTGGATAGGATCAGACGGATGCATCGCACGTCTGACCCTTTTAGAAGAGTGTTGCAGGCCCGAGCATCGGAGTGCTCGGAAGGTATTCAATATATAAGTGCACCAACAGGCCTAACACATTAATTAGTGACTGCGCAGTCACCCACGTTCTCTATTAGAGTGCGGGACATTGGGTGGGGATTCTCGGGACACTGGGTGGGATCACCTAGTGTTGGGAAGCATCCTGCGCGACGCAGTAAGTGTCTCCTCTAGAGAGGGACACAGGTTATGATGTTGATATTGCTGTGATCTGTTTCTTGCATGTTGAGTAAAGTCCCTAGTTAAATATATATCTGTGTGAGTATCGATTATTGTGATTGTCCTGCGAGGAACCACTCCCCCTATGGTGGGAGCCATCGCAGGTGGAGGCGCTGCATCGTTGGAAATAAGTACCCCTAGTATAAATGCCCCAGGTTCCCCATGGCGGAAGCTCAGCCCTCCTGTGAGCCAACAGGTATAGCACCACACTGAGAAGTAGTCAGATACACCTACACACCCCAATCTCACTTAGGGTGGGGGTAAGAGGGCTACACATAAAACCCCATGTTAAATCCCAGCCGATGCTGTCTCGTCGGCTTCTTGGGCTCAAATGAGGTGTCACGGCCTTAAATATGGCTTGTGACGTCACATTTACCCTCACAATGGTTAACAGCCACCTGATTGGCTGTTAAAACCATGTGCAGACGTAAAAAAAAAAAAAATTTGCCGTGACGTCACTTAAAGGGAATGATGCCAGCCAATCAGAATGGCTGTGCTTCATTTACCTTTAACATGACGTCGGTAAATCCAAGATGGCCGCTGTGTCACAAGGTATTTCAGCCAATCAGATCGTGGGAACCAATTCCACACGCTGATTGGCTGAAATACCTTGTGACACAGCGGCCATCTTGGATTTACCGACGTCATGTTAAAGGTAAATGAAGCACAGCCATTCTGATTGGCTGGCATCATTCCCTTTAAGTGACGTCACGGCAAAAAAAAAAAATTAAGTCTGCACATGGTTTTAACAGCCAATCAGGTGGCTGTTAACCATTGTGAGGGTAAATGTGATGTCACAAGCCATATTTAAGGCCGTGACGCCTCATTTGAGCCCAAGAAGCCGACGAGACAGCATCGGCTGGGATTTAACATGGGGTTTTATGGATTGACAGATGAAGAAAGAAGATAAAGAAGAACAGGAAATGGTTACAGATGAAGATAGAAGACGGTGAGTAAAGAAAGAAAAAAGAAGATTGGGGTACCTGAGCCGGATCCTGATGGCGGATGGCATCGGATGCTGTTGGAGGCCTTCAAGGTACGTGAGCTTCCTGTTACCCCGGGAGTCGGAGGGCCACCGCTTCCAATGGTAAGTAACATATTTAATGTTTGTAAATGTCTTTTTTTACAGGTTTATTCTTTGGATGTGTTTTTTTTTTTTCTGTGTCATGCACATTGACTGATAATATATTAATCGGTTCCTCTTTAGGGTACAGATTAATACATTATTAATCCAATATTTGGGGGGCATTTCTCGCTTGTTATTGCAGTTATTGATTTGGATGTGATTGTTTGTTTATGGTTAATGTAAGAAAAGGTTTGCGATTGGTGTTCGCTTGTACTTAAAGTTATATTATGTTAGCTAATGTGTTTTATGGATACTTCAGAGATTGTTTTAATTTATTTATTTGTCTTTTAATGGTTACATTAATTAATGTAGGATTAATTCATTGTTTACATTGGTTAGTGTTACTATTCATTTTGAGTTGCTTTAGGGATTAATTGGTTTGATTGGGTAATGGTTTAATTAATTCATTGTTGATGTTGTAATTGCTTCTATTGATTGGATTAGCTGGCTACTGATTTTATTTAGTGAAGTGTGTTTTTGGGGAGTATAGTTAGGTTTTATTACTGTGTGTCTTGTGTATTACTGTATTATTATTAGGCTGCCCATTGAGTGCTATAGAGGCTTATCATGCCCATATTATTATTATATGGTTATGATGTACCACTATACTACTCAATGGGTACAGGGTGGGTATAGTCAGTCTGGGGTGGGTGCTTAGGCCTCACGGGTGAGTGAAGGGAGTATTAGCCCTAAGGATGGGTGTTTAGACCTTGCGGGGGGGGTAGCAGTTGGGTTAACCCCTTTATTACCTTAGCGGTATTAACCGCTAAGTTAATGAAGGGGTTAACTCCCCCCGCAACCCCCCCGCAATGCCTAAACAGCCACTCAGGGCCAAATTCCCCCTTCACCCACCCCCGATAGCCACAGTATTGCATTGTACTGTATGTTTATTACAGTAAGCCTGGCACGGGTGTTTAACCCCTTCATTGCCTTAGCGGTTAGCCGCTAAGGTAATGAAGTTGCTGTACATTCATGTTTCGTGCCTCGGATGCATGCCGGGGGGTCCGGAGCTGCTATTAATGGCTATCAGCTCCGGAGACCCCCGGCATCAATCCGAGGCAGGAAAGGGGCCTGATTTCTTCTAAGTCCCGACCCATCGCAGCTCATCGAGGCCATCTCCCCACCAATTGTCCAACAATTTTGTGGGGAATTGGATTTGGGGAGAAAATCGTTTTTTAGGGCTGCGATGGGCTGTGATAGGCCGCGACACCCGACTCGCGGGCCTCTGAATAGCGGGAGTTTATCAACCCTCCGAAAATGGTCGATAAGGGCCTGATCGCTGCTCAGTCAGCGAATTTCAGACGGAGATAAAATTTTGCGTCGATACAGGCCGTTATCGAGCACTTATCGAGGCTATCTGAATACCAGTAGCCATTTTGGTCGATAAGTGCTCGATAAGGGCCTTATCGAGGCTTTCTGAATAAGGCCCATAGTCTTTAACATCTTGTGCTAATTTAGGCAACCAAAAAGAGCGGGAAAACAGTTCCTGTGTCTTGAGGAAACCTGGGTGACCAGCGGAGTCATGCATTAATTGGAGCACCTCTAATCTTACCTCCTTATGGGCGTACAGACGGTCCTTACAGTTCCACGGACCATCACATAGAAATAGTTCTGCTTCTGGAGGAGGGTTTTTAAGAAAAGAGTCATTTGAGTAGGCTCCCTTTATTCATGTGAGGAGATCGGCGGAGATTGTGACGCCCAAAAAAATTATTTTTGGAAGAATAGGTTCTTCTTGCTCTTTGTCTGAACTAGGATTAGGCAATGATCGTGACAAGGCATCAGCTTTCCCATTATTGAAACCAGGGCGGTATGAGAGATGGAACTGAAATTTTGCAAAGAAGAGAGCCCACCTGGCTTGTCACGCAGACAGTATCTTTGCGGATCGAATTAATTCTAAGTTCCTGTGATCCGTAAAGACCGTAATCGGGTGATTGGCCCCCTCAAGTAGATGTCTCCACTCAGAGAATGCAGCTTTTATAGCCAAGAGTTCTTTGTTTCCGATGTCATCATTTCTTTCAGCTGTTGACATTTGGTAGAAATAAAAGACACATGGATGAAGGAGCATCTTGGGTTCAATTCTTTGTGACAAAATGACACCAACAGCGGAGTCGGATGCATTGTTATGCTGGTGCTGCCCGCAGACCAGACCCGTCCCCTGAGCTGAAGGGGGAAGTGGTAATACACGCACCCGCAGCAAAGGGAGCGTGTCCGGAATGTGGTATAAAGTGTTGCCAGGCCAGGTGTAGCAAGGTAGACAATACTTGGCGGTATCGGTTGTAGAGATAGAGTTAAGAATGCCTTGCCGAGGTCAGGGAGTGGAGAGCGGAGATAGGTCGTAGTCCAAGCCGTGTTCAAGGGTTTACCAGAGTGAGCGTTGTCCAAGAAGTGCCGAGATTGAGAGCCAGAAGGGGTAGTCGTACAAGCCGCGTCAGAACCTGTGAAAACACTGAGAGAATCCAGAAGTACTTCCATACAGAGACTATGTCGAGCAAAGACTGAGAGCAGAGAGGAGCTAGATAAAGCAGGAAGGTCCGATTAGGAACGCACTCTCCCGAATACATTCTTCTGAAGAGAGACCAGAGGAACCTTTGGAGACTATCCTTCCACAAGAGAGGATTCTCGCCACGTTTTCTATCAAGAATCTTGACAAGATTTTGCACTCCCAGAGACGCATTCCCAAGGACTTGGTCGTTCCCGACAATAAACTCGTCGTACCTTCCAAATTTGTTCCACAGGTCCTGTCTTGGGGTCACTCCTCTAAATCTGCAGGTCATCCAGGTTTTAAGAAGACTACTGATCTCATTCGTCGGAATTTCTGGTGGCCAAGGGTGTCTCAAGATATTCTGGAGTTTACCCGCACCTGCCCCACTTGCGCTCAAAGCAAGACTCTCCGTCTGCATCTTGTGGGCTCGACATAATGTTACGCCGGTGCTGCCCGCAGACCAGACCCGTCCCCTGAGCTGAAGGGGGAAGTGGTAATACACGCACCCGCAGCAAAGGGAGCGTGTCCGAAGTGTGGTATAAAGTGTTGCCAGGTCAGGTGTAGTAAGGTAGACAATACTTGCCGGTACCGGTTGTAGAGATAGAGTGAAGAATGCCTTGCCGAGGTCAGGGAGTGGAGAGCGGAGATAGGTCGTAGTCCAAGCCGTGTTCAAGGGGTTACCAGAGTGAGCGTTGTCCAAGGAGTGCCGAGATCGAGAGCCAGAGGGGGTAGTCGTACAAGCCGCGTCAGAACCTGTGAAAACACTGAGAGAATCCAGAAGTACTTCCATACAGAAGCAAAGACTGTCGAGCAAAGACTGAGAGCAGAGAGGAGCTAGATAAAGCAGGAAGGTCCAATTAGGAACGGAGGCGGGACAGGAAGAGCTACAGGGAGACACTGCAGATTGGTGTAGGCATAACAGGCCAGGTGAGTCTTGATGGTAACCTGAGTAAGCCCGTGTGGTGTGCAGGGGCGGAGACTGAGGTCCGGGGGACGGGAAGAAGAGTGTGCAGAATGAGCGCGCTCGTAACGCGTGTACGCGCGTGGACCGAGCCAGTGGATGGTGCAGGTGTGCGCGCGGGAGGGCGTGGGCATGCCCAGCGCTGAGCAGAGGAATCACCAAGGGGAGTGATCCCGCGACGGCGGCAGGGGCGGGGGGCTGTGGAGGCCGTTAAGGCAGGATTGTTTTGTGTGTCCCTGAGGGGAGAGAGTGCTCTGTGTGGGGAGCGCGGAGAACGCCGATTCCTGACATGCATCCACTTCCAAGATGAATGGTAATTCTGGATTTGGATGGATGAGGATAGGGGCAGATGTGAAGAGTGACTTCAATTGTTCAAATGCCTCATCCGTTTCAGGAGACCATTTAAAGGGGAATTCTTTCCGTATGAGTCGTGTGATTGGGGCAATAATGCCAGAGAAATTTTTAATTAAACGTCTATAGAAATTGGCAAAGCCCACAAATCTCTGAATGTCCTTTTCATTTCGAGGGATTGGCCATTCTACCATGGCTTGGATCTTGCCTGGGTCCATACTCAAACCCTCAGGAGAGATGACGTAACCGAGAAATTGCATGCTGGGCTTTTCAAATTTGCATTTTTCTAACTTGATGTACAATTTGTACTTACGGAGTGTCACGCCTGTATGCCCGCAAACCAAGCTAGACCCCAGTACTGAGGTGGGAACGGTATGATACCACACACCCACAGCAGTGGGAGCAAGCCCGGAGTGTGGTATAGCGTTGCTGGGCCTGTTGGAAGAGTTGTTAGAGTATACTTGCAACACTTGGGGAGTGTCTGTGAGAATAGTCGTGTCCGTTAGCCAATGTCCAGGGATCCAGAGGGTAGAGTTGTCAGAGGGCAAGCCAGGTCCTAGGAAGCCAGAGGTCAGCGAAGTCGTACGTGTAGCAGAGTTCAAGGGATACCAGAGAGCAGAGAAGTCCAGGGTCAGAAGGGGTCAAAGCCAGGGAAATCCAAAGTATCACAGGAGCAGGTAATAACAGGAGCACAGAGGCCGCACATCATAGGTCAGGTACACACAGGGAAACAGGAACTATGCAGAGCGAGGAAGAGGTGGACAGACAGGGGTTATAAAGGAAGGTGCACTAATGACAGAGAGGGGAGGAGTAGAGAGAGAAGTGGGTCTATTTTGATCTGGTTTAAAACTGATTGGCCGGCGAAGCCGGCCAATTCAGTTGAACAGCAATTCTACTTGTTGCCAAGTAGAACAAAGAAAAAACAGTCAAACAAATATTCAAAAGAAGACCAACAAGTGCACTGTTGAAGTGCACTTAAAGCAGAAGGGTTAACTCTAAAGAACCCTTGATGGTGGATACCGAGCAGAGCACCCCGCCTAACGCCCACTGGGAGGCAAACTCTGAAACCGTCCCAGTAGACTCGGCGTACGAGTACTCTGCCCGAATACGGGAGTGCACCAGCGCCCGGAACATGGCCACGATGTTTGTTGGGACCCCCCCTCCAAAACCTGCTTCCTGGGAGTGGTTAGCCAATGCCAGGAGCAGGTTGACCAGGAGATCCCTAGGCTTATCGTTCCGGGACACTGGGCACCCAGAAATAAAAAGATGAGGGGAGAAGTGTAGCCAGAACTGAAGGAGAAGGCTCTTCAAGAAGGAAAAGAGGGGCTGCAGTCTGGCGCAACTCAAATAAATGTGATATACGGACTCCCGCTCGCCACAAAAGGGACAGGTGGCGGGGGAGTCCGTGAAGTGTGCCAAGTACTCTCCTGTGCTCAGTGCACCGTGGAGGACCCTCCAACTCAAATCCCCGGCGGGACGGGGAACCAAACCTGAATAGAGTTCCTTCCACCGGGGTCTCTCGCCCTCGTTCGCAGGAAATACCCGCCTCCAGATAGTATCAGGGCGGGTGACAAGGGCGAGGTAGTGCACTATATGGAGCACTAGAGAATACAGGACTTTCCTCGGCATGCCGCGGAAACATGCCGGGGACATATCCCCCAACCTGCTGAGGTTGGGGGAGAGAGGAGCCCGAGGGAGTTGCCATGGCTTTGGTTCCACGCAAAGATCCGGAGAGCTGAAGTTGATAGGTTGACAAGGCTCTCCGGTCTGCAATACCCCCTCAATGAAGGTGCGTGAGTCGGGGTGGATGGCATCTTTAAACTCCCGGATCAAACGATGAGGGACGCGGGCAGTACGCAGACCCATACGGGGCGTGAGCACCTCTGCCCTAACCCAGTCTCGCCGCTCAAAGTCCAGGAGATCCCCGACTCTGGTCACCTGCACCAGGATTAGCCGGCGGCAAATAGAGGGTGAATCCAACATCCGTGCCCCCACTGCCGGATTATACAGCAGGGGCTCGGCGAGGAAATCAACCCCCACCGCCTGTTCCTTCCTGGTCGCGGAGACCAGTTTCCAGGCCTTAAGTAAGTCCCGGTAGTATGCCGGCAGGTCTGAAAGGTCTCTACCTAAACCCTCGGGCCTGATGATAAACAGTTGCCGGTTATACCTCATATTGCGCAGCTGGCGAAAGAAACTGGTTGCCAGCTGGCACCACTGCGGAGACGGATCAGCGAATAGGTATCTCTGCAGGTATTGGAGGCGGAAATTGTGTAACTGGGAGCGGACACACACCACTCCCTGTCCACCCTCCTCCAAAAGAAGGCACGCAACTCCCGCAGAGACCCAATGCTTCCCCATCCAGAGAAAATCCATCAACCTCCTCTGGATCTTGTTGATAATTTCGGGGGTCGGACCCATGGCTATCAGCCGGTGCCATAGCTGACTGGCAACCAGCTGATTGATCACCAGGGTTCTTCCCCTGAGGGAAAGCATTCTCGACAGATACACCCAAGACCCCAGACGAGCAATGACTCGTTCCTCAAGATCACTGAAGTTTTCTGGGGCCGGGTTCTCCACAGCAGACAGGTAGACTCCAAGATATTTGAGAGAATTGCTCCCCCACGAGACATTACAAAACGTGGGGGGCAAAGAGTCCACCTGTAAGGGACCCACCAAAATGCCGGAGCACTTAGACCAGTTGATCCGAGCAGAAGAGGCCGCGGTGTAGACCTCTTGGCACGCTTGCGCCCGCTCTAGATCATCTAGGTCCTGGGCCACGAGGAGCACGTCATTGGCATAAGCCGACAGGACTACCCGCATGTCGGGCTCCCGCAGCACCAGCCCGGTGAGCCTCCTCCTCAGTAGGCAGAGGAAGGGCTCAATGGCCAGCGCGTACAGTTGCCCAGACAGGGGGCACCCTTGACGTACTCCCCGACCAAACACAAAAGGTGCCATCAGGGACCAATTGATCTTCACCAGACACTCTGCAGAGGCGTACAGCATCTGGAGAAAGCCCACAAATTGTGGGCCGAAGCCAAACTCCCGCAGGGTCTGCATGAGGTAACGGTGATCCACCCTGTCAAACACCTTCTTGTCACAATTACCTCTACTCCGCGCGGAGACCGACCCGGGGATGCACCACGGGGTAGAGTCATGCGCACACGCACTGCCAGGGCAGTGCAGGCACAGCAGCGTGATGTCGGCGCTCCGCGATGCACATCGCGCACGCGCCCGGGTTGCTCAGCAACCGGGAGGCAGGAGAACTTGAAGGAGCTGCTGGAGCCTCCCACAGGCGGAGACTTGGAGAATAGGCCGCATGACGTCATCACGTCGCGACGCGCATCGCGCACGCGCGCGGGTTGCTCGGCAACCAGACCTATCATTAAGAAAACCTGATTACAGGCTGTTTTGGATTAGTGTCTCACTGACACCATTGGTGGACCAGAGCACACCCCTGCAAGGTAATTGGACCCTTCAAACATATATACCTGCTTCTGTCTATCTTTCATTGCTGAGCATAAACTCCTGTTTACACTGGCGACACAGTTTATCACACTGCGGCCAGATCCGCAAGCCGGGAGATTTCCCGGCTTGCTAGTGGCCGCCCCTCGGTGTGCCGCGCGTCATAGACGCGCGGTCACGCGTCTTCGGGAGCGTGCGCCCCCTGCACGCGCGTCCAGGGGCTCCCCGAGGGAGCCCTGGTGTCCCGCGATCGCGGGACAGCGGCAGGGGGTTCCGGGGGACCCGGCGGACCCGGCAGCGGTAGGGAGAGCGCCCCGATCGGAGGGCGCTCTTCCGCTGCTTCGGCGCGCGCCCGTCACTCTCGGGCGCGCGCCAGGCTACTGCTGCGGCACAGAACGGGCAAATGCTCGAATAAACTGTGCCGCAGCAGTATGCATTGTGCTCACCGCTGCTGTCTAGTTTTGTCTTGAACTTTGTCTGTCCTGTTTGACCCTGCCTGTTCCTTGGATTTCTACACTCTCCAGCGCTTTGACCCCGGCTTCGTTCCTCGACTACTCTACCTTCTATTACCCTGGACCTTGGCTACGAAACTCTACCTACCCGGACTCTCCAACCCTGGAATACGGCAAGTACCCTGACCACCCTGACCTCTCCAACCCTACGACGCGGTACGACTTGGACTACGCATTCCGGACAGGACTGCATGGTTGTGGGTCGGTGCCTATTCATCCCCACCTCAGCCCCGCGGTCTTCCGTCCTGTTTGTGGTGAGCGCAGCGTGACAATATGCTCAGCCCAACAAACATGGACGCCGCTGAGGTGGCCCGACACCTAGACACCCATGAGGAATGCTTCCGGCAACTTACCGGATCATTTACACTGAAGGAACAACTAGTTTCCCAACTTAAACAAGACGTTGATACCCTGACTGAACAAGTTAGACGTTTAACAGTATCTACCACCAACACCGCCCCACTCGCAGCCACTCCTGCTCCCATCACACCTACCTCTGAGCCACAACTACCTGCCAACCGATATGCAGGGGATCCCAACGGTTGTCGGGGGTTTCTGAACCAGTGCTTCATACAGTTTGAGCTACTGCCCTCTCACTTCCCGTTTTCACGAACAAAGGTCGCATACATAATCTCCTTGCTGACTGACGCCGCTCTAGCATGGGCATCTCCTATCTGGGAGCAACGCCCAGATTTGACTTCTGAACTCACTCTCTTCATCACCGAATTCAGAAGGGTGTTTGACACCCCAGGGCGTAAGGTTACGGCTGCATCTACTCTGCTTAATATTTCTCAGGGAGACCGTACTGTGGCTCGTTATGCCTTGGACTTCCGGACGGTGGCTTCCGAGACCGGCTGGAACGATTTGGCCCTATCTGCAGTCTTCTGGCAGGGTCTGTCCGAACGGTTGAAGGACGGATTAGCAGCTCTGGATCGTCCCGCTGGACTTGAGGACCTGATAAACCTGTGCATCCGGATGGATCAACGCCTCCAAGAGAGAAGGATGGAGAAAAACAAACACACCCGAGGTATACAATCGTCTTCCTTTTCCACCATAGGCCCTCTACTCTCCACAACTCCCGTCCTAGATGAACCCATGCAGCTGGGAGGGACTAGCCTTTCGCCTATCGAGAGGCAACGGAGAAGACGAGCAGGACTATGCCTCTACTGTGGCAATAATGGCCACCTGGTATTCAACTGTCCGCTGAAGCCGGGAAACGCCAAAGCCCAGTGAGTATAAGGAGGATCACGCTGGGCACTGCAACTTTTCCCCCTCCTCAACCCTCTACGAGGATTTATCTACCTATCTCCATATCCGGTGAGACCTTCACAGTACAGACACGGGCCTTTCTGGATTCGGGGTCAGGGGGAAACTTCGTGGACCAAGAGTTCGCTATCAAGAATAAAATACCGTTGGTACCCAAAGATCGACCGGTAGGTCTTGAAGCCATTGACGGACGACCCTTGCAGCCCGCGATCATTTCCTTACAAACTACGCCCCTTAAGATCTCGACTAGCGACTTCCACTCCGAGACCATAACATTGGATGTCATTCACACCCCCTCCTCGGACATCATTCTGGGACTTCCATGGCTCTGGATCCACAATCCAGTCATTGACTGGACAGAGGCCATGCCACTTCGTTGGAGTTCTTTTTGCTTGGAGCATTGCATGTCTGCTCCTAAGGCAGTGGCAGGACTGGAGGTCACGGATCCTGACAGCATACAGCTGCCGGGAATATACGAGGATTTTCGCGATGTCTTTGACAAACGCCAAGCAGAAGTACTCCCGCCACATCGGACGTACGACTGTCCTATCGATCTTCTACCCGGGGCCATTCCCCCCAGAGGAGGGTCATACCCACTATCTATTCCTGAGACCCAGGCGATGAGAAAATATATTCAGGAGAATTTCCAGAGGGGGTTCATTAAGAAATCTTCATCACCTGCTGGGGCAGGATTTTTTTTCGTCAAAAAGAAGGACGGAACCCTCAGACCCTGCATTGACTATCGCGGTCTCAACAAACTCACCATAAAGAATCGCTACCCCCTTCCGTTGATAGCCGAATTATTCGACAAACTCCAAGGAGCCAGGATCTTCACCAAGCTGGACCTCAGAGGCGCCTATAATCTGGTTAGAATCAGACAAGGAGACGAATGGAAGACAGCATTCAATACTCGCGACGGGCATTACGAGTACCTGGTCATGCCATTTGGATTGTGTAATGCTCCTGCCGTCTTCCAAGACTTTTGTCAACGACATTTTCAGAGACCTTCTGGACCATCATGTTATAGTATACCTGGACGATATACTAATATTTTCCAGATCCATGCCTGAACATACTATGCATGTCAAACAAGTCTTGCAGCGCTTAAGAGAGAACCACTTGTATGCTAAGCTCGAGAAATGCCATTTCCATCAAAGATCCACCTCCTTTCTCGGCTACATCATATCGGACACCGGCCTTGCTATGGACCCTACCAAGGTCAAGGCGGTACTCGAATGGCCCTGTCCCCTCTCCCTCAAGGCCATCCAAAGGTTCCTCGGCTTCGCCAACTATTACCGGAGGTTCATTCAGGGATTCTCATCGGTAGTAGCACCCATCACGGCACTCACGCAGAAGGGAGCTGATCCTACGAGGTGGACTGAGAAAGCTCTTCAGTCTTTCGAGAGGATAAAGACGGCATTCGCCTCAGCACCCATCTTAACTCATCCAGATCCTTCGTTACATTTTTTTTTGGAGGTCGACGCCTCCGATGTAGGAGCAGGTGCTATACTTTCCCAGAGAAAGAATCCTCAAGCCCCACTTCATCCTTGTGCGTATCTTTCTAAAAAAAAAATCCTCCGCCCAAAGGAATTACGATGTAGGTAACCGGGAGCTCCTCGCTATCAAACTGGCCTTAGAAGAGTGGAGGCACTTACTGGAAGGCACAGAGACGCCAGTAACGATACTTACTGACCATAAGAATCTACTGTACATTGAGGGAGCACGGCGACTAGGATCTCGCCAGGCAAGATGGTCCTTATTCTTTACTCGCTTTTTCCTCATTTCCTACATCCCTGGGTCTAAGAACCTTAAAGCCGACGCCATGTCACGACAGTTCCTGGTAGAGGATAACAAGGTGGAACAACAGGAGACCATTCTCCCTTCCACTTGTATTTTGGCTGCAAATACTTTTAGTGCCTTAACGGACATTACCAAGGCTCAGAACAACATCCCGGCAGGACTCAACGTTCCGGAGGATCGGTTGTTCACTCCCCGTAAATTCCAGAGGAGAGTCATGAAGTGGGGACATTCATCCAAGACTGCAGGCCATCCTGGTACCAAAAGAACTACTGAGTTCATCGAACGCACATTCTGGTGGCCCTACATGCGGAGAGACATACAAGCTTTCGTAGCTACTTGCGCTACTTGTGCTCGAAGCAAGACGCCACACAACAGACCTGCGGGTCTCCTTCAACCACTACCCATCCCAGAACGTCCATGGACACATATATCGATGGACTTCATCGTTGAGTTGCCTAAATCTAGAGGCATGGACACCATACTTGTGGTGGTGGACAGATTTTCCAAACAGGCACACTTCATCCCTATGAAGGGTCTACCCACTGCACCAATGTTGTCCGAAGTTTTCATCAGGGAGATCTTCAGGTTACATGGGTCCCCTCGGGTCATAGTGTCCGACAGAGGATCCCAGCTCATCTCCCGGTTCTGGAGGGCGTTTTGTAAAAGTCTGGACGTCACACTACACTTTTCGTCAGGCTATCACCCCCAGACCAATGGACAGACGGAACGCACCAATCAGTCTCTGGAACAGTTTTTGAGGTGCTTTATTGCTGACACTCAGGACGACTGGGCGGAACTTCTCCCGTGGGCAGAATTCTCCCATAATAATCTTCGGAACGAATCATCCCAACAGTCACCATTTATGGTCAACTATGGCTTCCATCCGTCTGCACTTCCTTCCCTCATCTCCAAGTCTGGAGTCCCGGCCGCAGAGGACAGTATTCGCCACTTACAAGACCTATGGCAGAAGATCCATCAGAACCTACAGCACGCTGGTATATTACACAAGAGACAAGCGGATCGTCACCGAAGAGAGGTCCCAGGGTACTCTGTAGGACAAAGGGTTTGGTTATCTACCAAAAACATTCGGCTAAAGGTAACCTCACCCAAACTGGCACCACGTTTTATCGGTCCTTTCCGCATCACCAAAAGGATCAACCCAGTAGCCTATCGGCTTGAACTGCCTAGGAATATGAGGATTCCTTCTGTATTTCACTCATCCCTTCTCAAACCTTGTCTACAAGACTCATCCTCCAAAGGACAATCTAAACCTCCGCAAACCATACTGGTAGATGGCCAACAAGAATACGAGGTTCAGACCATTCTCAACTCCAGAATATTCAGAGGAGGATTGCAATATTTTGTACACTGGAGAGGCTACGGCCCAGAGGAGAGAGAGTGGATCCCTCATCATCAGGTACATGCCAACCGCCTCATCTATGCCTTCCACTGTAGGCATCCTGAGAAACCATCTCTGGGTCGCCCGGAGGTCTCCTCTCAAGGGGGGGATACTGTCACAATTACCTCTACTCCGCGCGGAGACCGACCCGGGGATGCACGGGCAAAGTCATGCGCCCACGCACTGCCAGGGCAGTGCAGGCACAGCAGCGTGATGTCGGCGCTCCGCGACGCGCATCGCGCACGCGCGCGGGTTGCTCGGCAACCGGGAGGCAGGAGAACTTGAAGGAGCTGCTGGAGCCTCCCACAGGCGGAGACTTGGAGAATAGGCCGCATGACGTCATCACGTCGCGACGCGCATCGCGCACGCGCGCGGGTTGCTCGGCAACCAGAACTATCATTAAGAAAACCTGATTAATGGCTGTTTTGGATTAGTGTCTCACTGACACCATTGGTGGACCAGAGCACACTCCTGCAAGGTAATTGGACCCTTCCCACATATATACCTGCTTCTGTCTGTCTTTCATTGCTGAGCATAAACTCCTGTTTATGCATTGTGCTCACCGCTGCTGTCTAGTTTTGTCTTGAACTTTGTCTGTCCTGTTTGACCCAGCCTGTTCCTTGGATTTCTACACTCTCCAGCGCTTTGACCCCGGCTTCGTTCCTCGACTACTCTACCTTCTATTACCCTGGACCTTGGCTACGAAACTCTACCTACCCGGACTCTCCAACCCTGGAATACGGCAAGTACCCTGACCACCCTGACCTCTCCAACCCTACGACGCGGTACGACTTGGACTACGCATTCCGGACAGGACTGCGTGGTTGTGGGTCGGTGCTTATTCATCCCCACCTCAGCCCCGCGGTCTTCCGTCCTGTTTGTGGTGAGCGCAGCGTGACACTTCTCCTGATCTAGGGACAGGAAGGCGAGTGACAGACCAGTCCTCTGCGCGTGATGTAGCAGGTCCCGGACCAGAAAAATGTTGTCATGAATACTCCGGCCCGGGACAGTATAGGACTGGTCGGGGTGAATCACCTCTGCCAGCACTGACTTGACCCTCAGCGAGAGCGCTTTGGCTACAATCTTATAGTCCGTGCTTAGCAGTGAAACCGGTCGCCAGTTAGAGATCTGGCGGAGATCCCCCTTCTTCGGCAGCAAAGACAGTATTGCCTGCCGACACGAAAGGGGCATCTCACCGGTCTCCAGGGCTTCAGCCAGGACCTCGGTGAAATCAGGTCCCAGCATCTCCCAGAAAAACCGGAAGAACTCCACAGTCAGCCCGTCTAGCCCCGGCATTTTTCCGCGGGACATGTGACTGAGGGCTTCAGAGAGCTCGGCCAGAGTCAAAGGTAACTCAAGCCGCTCCCTTCCACCCTCGCCGACCGTGGGAAGCCCCTCCCATAAGACCCTGCATGCTTCTGGCTGGATGGACTCCAGAGAGAAAAGGTCTACGTAGAATCTCCGGGTTCTGTCCCGGATGCTCTCCGGGTCAGTTATAGGGGTACCGTCTTCTGCTAGCAAGCAGGTGATATGTTTACGGTTTCCCCTCTTTTTCTCTAGCGCATAGAAGAGGCGCGACCCACGACCCATCTCCCGAAGGAAGTGGATGCGGGATCGCACATACGCCCCCCGAGCTCTCCGATCTTCCAAGTCCCGGAGAGCGCACTTCCTCTCCACGTACGCACACTGCAGGTATTGGTCTCCTGTCACAGACAGCCGCTCCTCGAGATCGAGCACCTCTTCCCTAAGGGCCTCGATCTCAGCATCGCGCCTCCTGCTGGTACCTTTGGTGTACTCCTGACAAACGAGGCGCAGATGAACCTTGCCCACGTCCCACCACTGCTCTAACGTGGCAACGTCTAATCTGCAACCTCTCCAGGCCATCCAAAAGTCTCGGACCGACGTTGCAAACCCCTTGTCTTCCAACAACGTATTGTTGAAGTGCCAATAGGTGGCCAAGGGCGCTGCTGGTAGTATCGCCACCATCATGGACGCACAATTGTGGTCCGAAAACGGCGCCAGCCTAATGGTACTGGTCTGGGCTCGCGACAGGCTGTGGCTGGATATAGAGGTGATCATAAAAGACATCCCGGTATTGCACTCAGCCTAATATAACTTAAATCACAATATAAGCCACAAAAACATGTAGCACTCACATCAGGGAGAAAGGTAGTACATGAAATGAAAAAACAATAAAAATTTATTTAAACTCTTCTATAAAAAAGTTAAAAAAGTAGAGCAGTGATCTGCATACTGTAGTAAGTAGGACTTCAATATGCTTTGCCTATATGTGGCAGGAGGTGTATAAGGTAAGTGTTACCTATCAGATTAGACCTCTTGTATATTTATGTCAGGTTCCAAAATCCAATTAATTATGGGAAGGTCTAGAGTAAATACCTATACAATAGGCTGTAATGGCATATATCAGTCCAGTGGTCTTAACGGTTATATTTTTAAACAGGTCCTATTGTCATGTTAATGCGCAAAAACCTCTATATCAAACAATCCTTAATAGGTAGATATAGAGTGTCACAATAACCCTAAACAGTAGAGAAAATATCCCTCTAACTTAGGGCAATGTAGCCGTCAGTCCGGCTGTTCAGACGCATACACAGTCAGCTCCTATTCAGCTGATTTGAAAAAAGCCTGCAGCAGTGTAACCGCAGCACTACAAAAAAAGTAACAGCAATGACTTTAAATGTGGTCAAATTGTGTCCATGCGGTGGTTTAGTATCATAACCAGAGCCAGTCATGCGTCTATCATGAATTGCGTGAGGACCATACAACCGTATATCTGTCTCTCTATGCAGAGTTCAGCATGCTCTACTTCGGGTGGTTCTCCGATCTGGCTGACGTCATCAGTAGGAGCGTCACCAGCAAGCCGGAAAAAAATATATATCCCCACTTCCCATGCACCGCCACCCCATATATTAGTGAACACTTAGGTAGAGCTGGTATGACCCCCCTTCTTATGTGTGGCTGGATATATACAGCCTGTCGATCCGGGACCAGGACATCCGTTCACCCCTAAACACCCTAACATGGATGAACTCAGTGGATGCCTCGGGATGTTGTTCTCGCCAGACGTCTACCAAGGAGTAGCGGGTGATGACCTCCCGCAAGGCCGATGCAGAACACGGGTGTGGCTCCGGGCCATTCCGGTCTTTCAGAGCCTCGAGGGTGCAGTTGAAATCACCTCCGAGCACCACGTGTTTGTCCGCGTCCACTGTCTCCAGGTATTCAGACATTCTGACGAAAAACTGCCTTCTCAGGGGTCCGGTGGCAGGAGCATACACGTTCAAGAAATTAAACGTGTAGTCCTCGTGCCGGACCCTGAGATGCAACAGGTGACCTGGAACAACAGTTTTGGCAAGCAGTAGCTCTGGTTGAAAGGACTCAGAGAACAATGTCACCACCCCACTAGATGACGAAGTGAGGTTGCTGAAGAAGACCTTGCCTCGCCACTCCAGATGCCAGCTGGCTTCAGCCTCTGTAGTGGTATGGGTTTCCTGCAGGATACTTTCCCTTCTGTAAAAAGGAGAGTACCTGGAACCTGCAAAACCCGTCCTTACAGCCATTCACGTTAGGTGTACCGATGCTCAAAGCCATTGGTAATCAGGAGTTTTGCTTTCCACAGGCGCTCAGGGAGCTACACCCCGAGAAGCCTTTATGTGGTCTCGCATCAATTTATGAAATTTTAGGACACCAGGATGGATAGGCCCAGAGATTTTGGCCTTGTGGTTAGCCCTGATGTATACTAAGATAGAGAGGAGAATGACCGAGGCATCCTTCCACCTTCCAAGGGCCAACTGCACCTTCGTAGTTCCGTGTTTGCACAGGGTTTCCTCCAGGAAACCATCTAGCTCCTGGGCATGGATAATGGGGGTCAAAGAGTCCACCGCCTCCGCGGTGCCAGAGGACTCCACACTGAGCCCCAACTCCCCGAGCTCCTCTTGGCTGAAAATCTGAAGACCCCACCCTTCTCTGCGGGGGCCTTTCTCAGCCTTAAAGTGGGTCCCCTCCTCGGTGTTGCCATGAGGGTGTCCACTATATCCTCCACATCCAACCCCGGGGTGGGATGTTCAGGGGTAGCTGGTGGTGGTATGGCGGAGGTAGCGGTCTCCCTAGTGTCCTCGGAGGCCAATGAGGCACACAGCCCAGCGCTCTATCACTGCAGCCCAGCGGAATTTTTGTTATGGGAGATTTAATATCTATAATAGCAGGCGTGGGTGCATGAGGCTGTCTGGGATGAAGGGGGGCACATTGGACAGGATGATTTTTGTGCCTAACCCCTCCATGGGCTCTATGGGGATGTAGGTCCCCCCTACACTGATGATTTTCTGCACCAGGGTGTGGGTGGCAGCCAGCGTACGGAGGAAGAAAATGCCCCTCCCATACATCTTGCTGGCCGCCACCACAGCAGAGGGACCCACAACGTCTGCTACAGCCCTCACATAGATCTCCATGTTGAGGCCAGGTGACATTGGGCACCTCACCCCAAGCTTCCTGCTCACACCGAACATGGCCCCAGCGTTGTTGTTGCTGGGGTCAACGCCTGCAGCTGCCACCTGCGCCCATGTTGGAACTGGGACTACAGGGGTTAAACTGACAACAGGAGCCGGGGGAGGTGTGGCCAGGGCACTGGATGTACCAGGCCTAGGGCAGTGGTTATTGATCCTAGGGGCCCCAGTTTTTGGGGTCCGATGTCCAGGTGTGGCCCCCGTTGCTGCACTAGTCCTATTCCCCCCAGGCATGATAAAATAAGCCTCTAAGTAAGGGGAGGAAATAGTGCTTAGGGAGAGAGATGCAGAGAGGAAACTGTCCCTTTAAGAACCAATTAACTATCTCTGCACAGGGAGGGGAAGAAAAACAGCTTTTTAAAACCTGCTGTAATCTTCTCTTTTCTCCCCTTATTATTTAACTCTCTCTCTTACAAGAAACCACACCACAATATTGAAGGTCTTAAAGTAAGACACAGAGCTCCCAAAAATGCAAATGAAAAAATCAGGCTTAAATTAAGGTGAAATTAGAAGAAAAAGAAACAACCAGGGGTGGGTGAGGTGAGAGGGGTTGAGACTACAGTTTCCAGCCAGCCACAGTGTAGCTTTGCTGGGTTGAATCACTGCAGCCTCTGGTAGAAAACCAAAAACGGGTTTAAAACCTGAAAAAGCACCCAAAACCCTCTAAAAACTCACAGTATACTCACAGTATACTCCCCCACAGATCCACAGCAAAATATAACAAATAAAGAAAGAATAAAGCTGATTCCTTACCAAATGCCTGGGAGCTCTTCACACACGCTTCTGAGTGAGAAGCTGGAGATAGGTCAGGGAGAGAGGAGGAGGAGACAGAAGGGGCAGTCAGGGGAATGGCCTGAACAGCTTGGGAGGCGGAGACAGGGGAAAGCTGATAAGAAGCATCTGTGCGCGCTCCCTGTAAGCTGGGGATGCGCGCGCACAGGTTGCAACACAGACGTGGCCCGCACAGAGCAGGGGAAGACCGCAGGAGGAGGACGGAGCCAAGAGGAGGGGAATGCACGCGAGGCCTGTGCTCGCGCGATGGCCAGCAAGGGCAGGGAGGAGCATGCACGCGCGTCCTCTGTGGGCTGAGGGGACGCGCGTACCGGACGTGTCACCAGGCGCACGGAGCGCCGCGGGCACCACGCGAGGAGGAGGCAACAGGACGGATGGCACCACAGGGGAAGGTAACGGAGCTACCCCGGGGGAGATGGAGCAGGGAGGATCCAGGCAAGGGTTAAGGGAGTGCGTGGGTATGCTGGACCTGCGGGGGACGCACTGCGGTAAGGGGAGAGAGGTAGAAGGTGAAGGAGGGGAGTGAGAAGGAATAGAAAGGGTGACAGGAGATGGGCGAGAGGGACAAGGAGAGGAAGGAATCTCCTGAGTCATCACACGGAGACACTCAAGGACAATTCGGACATGTCTCTGGTGATCCATGATGTTATCTGAGAAGACTAGGATGTCATCCAGGTATGCCACTACGAATTGGTCCAATAACTCTCGGAGGACATCATTGATTAAATGCTGGAAGGTAGCCGGGACATTACAGAGTCCAAAGGGCATCACCAGATATTCGTAGTGCCCATAACGGGTTCGAAGGCTGTCTTCCATTCGTCACCGGGTCGAATGCGGACCAAATTATACGCTCCTCTGAGATCTAATTTGGTAAAGATTTTGGCTGATCGAATTCTTTCCAATAGGTCGGGAATCAGAGGTAATGGGTACCTGTTCTTCACAGTAATCTTATTTAGTTCCTGATAGTCAATGCAGGGGCGTAGAGAACCGTTTTTCTTTCCCACGAAGAATAGCGCAGCGCCTGCTGGAGAAGTAGAGTGTCGGATAAAACCCTTTCACAGGTTCTCCTGTAGGTAGTCATTGAGGACCTTCAATTCCAGTTCTGAGAGGGAATAGATTCTTCCAAACGGAATTGCAGCACCCGGTAATAATTCTATGGGACAGTCATAAGAGCGATGTGGAGGAAGCGTATCCGCGTTCTTCTTGTCACACACATCTAAAAACTCAGAGTATGGAGCTGGCAGAAGATTTTCTTGAGACGAGGAAATCTTATGTATTCTTTCACACTCTGGTATAGGAGTTTTAGGTAGACAGGCTAGCTGACAGTGCTCCAAGGGAAACGTGAGGGTCTTTGTCTTCCAGTCAATTAGTGGGGTATGGATTATAAGCCATGGAATTCCCAGAATCACTGGAAAAAAGGTGATGGAATGAGACCAAATGAAATCTTCTCCTGGTGATTGGGCTCCATGATTAGTATTAAGTTACTTGTTTCATGGGTAACAGGTCCAGAGCTCAAGGGAGAACCGTCAACGACTTCCATCATTTCTGGCGATTCCTTGGCTACAAATGATACAGAATTGTTCTTGGTGAATTCTATGTCCATAAAATTCCCTGCCGCCCCTGAGTCGACCATTACTGTGGTTGAAAAACGATGTGTTCCTTCCTCGATTATAATAGGAACCAGGAGGTGAGGGTGTAGCGAAGGAGGGTTATCTTTCCCTTGAGAAGCAGAGAAAACAGTCTTTGAAATAGTGTGCAGCTGATTTCTCCTAGAGCTCTGGAAAGAAGACCGCCTGGACTTGTTTGGACAATCAGCAAGATAGTGCCCATCGTTTCCGCAATAGAAACAGAGATCTTCTGTTCGGCGTTTATTCCTTTCCCCGGTTGAGATAGGTCCCTGCAGTGTATTTACTTGCATCGGCTCCTCCTCAATCTCCCTGGAACGTCTTGGGGTACTGACATCTCTAAACCCAGGGTTGCTTGGCATTAACCCCTGTCTCTCCAATCGTCTTTCTGTAAGCCTGCGATCAATATGGATGCATAAACGGACAAATTCCTGAAATCTCTCTGGGGCTCCACCCGGGTTAGTTCGTCTTTAACTTGCTCCAAGAGACCCTGACGAAAATGATATTTCTGCGCGGCATCATTCCACTCAGTATCGTTAACCCATCTGCGGAATTCAGCGGCATACTCAGCTGCCGAGCGTCTTCCTTGACGAAGATTGTTCAGAGTTGCCTCAGCGGTTGCACTACGATTTGGGTCATCAAAAATAAGACTCATGGTTTCGATGAACTTCTCCAGATCCCTTAGTAGTAGGCTATCTTGTTCTAATATAGGGGATAGGGGAGACCCAAGCAAGGGCCTCATCCTTGAGCAGGGTTATGATCAGTCCAACCTGGGCTTCATCGGTATGATAGATGGTGGGTAGAAGCTTGAACACAAGTCTGCATTGGTTAAGAAAATTCCGGAAAGATTGTTTTCCCCCCAAAAAAAATTCCGGAAGGGGTACTTGGGGCGCGGTTTGCACCGGCACAAACGCGGTGATTAAGGTTGCACGTAATTCACGGGTTTCAGCTTCTGTGGCGGCTCGTACTTCCAAGCGGCCAAGACGATTGAAAACGTGTCCTTGTTGTTCTTGGAAACCAACCATGATACGTTGTAAGTCATGGAGTGTCGGAGCCTCGGGCAGGTCTGTTCTGGCGGAATCCATGGTAGGGCCTGTTTATTCTGTCAAGGATTGGACTTTGGCTGAAGTGGATCCCAGTGGCAAGAACAGCAGGGAGCGTGGTAGGGGTCACAAGCAGAGGTCAGAGGCAGGCGGCAGATAGCGTAGTCAGGTAACAAGCAGAGGTCAGAGGCAGGCGGCAGATAGCGTAGCCAGGAAACAAGCAGAGGTTGGCAACGAGGAGACTGGAACAGGATAATAGCAATAGCTAGCACAGCAGTAACACAGGAACCTTGCAAGAGCTAGGAACCAGTATAAACAGACAAAGGAGGAACAGGAAAAGGAGGTTTATATAGGCAGGCTGAGAGGTTGAGCACAGGTGCAGAGGTGTCAGGGTCTGGAATGTTCCTTAGTTTAGCAGCAGCAATCCTGGTGGACAAGTATAGTTACTGCAGGCTAGAACAAGACATTGAGAGAGTGGCAGCAATCCCGGTGGCTAAGCATGGGTACAGCAGGCTAGAGAATATGACACGCGGACTCCCGGGCAAACATTTTTTCAGGGCCCAATTATAAGTGAAACGTATTGCGTAGATTCAAAATTAAATATACGCACACATATAAATATAGATTAAATATAAAATATTGATTACTCATGTACTCAACATTTATTTTTAAGTCAGTTCCGTTTCCGTACTTTTCGCTCAGCAAACACGTCAATGATGTGATCCATTCGGCCTGAGAGCGTGACAAATGTATATGGGGGCGGACATTTTTGCCGCCCCATAATTTTACCACCCTAGGCCCGGGCCTAATAGGAAAGTCGCCACTGGGTAAAGTAGAGGGTGGGAACCTCTGCTCCCATCCATAATGAGATGCAATAGTTTTTTTTCTCAAATACTATTGGGATTTTTTCTCCAAAATTGTGTAAAATTCACCATACACTTTAAATAAATCAGCATAGTAATATTAGATAATACTGACTGCAATTTTTTTGTCCCTCCCCCATCCTCTCCCTGATCCTCTCTCTCTCATCATCCCTCCTCATCTTCATCCCTCCTCATCTCTCCCCCTCATCATCACCATCATCAGTTCTCTCCCCATCATCAGCTCTCTCCCCATCATCAGCTCTCTCCCCATCACCATCATCATCAGCTCTCTCCCCATCATCATTATCATCAGCTCTCCCCATCATCAGCTCTCTCCCCATCATCATCATCAGCAGCTCTCTCCCCATCATCATCAGCTCTCTCCCCATCATCCTCAGCTCTCTCCCAATTAGCTCTCTCCCCATCATCATCAGTTCTCCCCCTCATCATCATCACCATCCTCACGTCTCCCCCTCATCATCATCACATCATCAGCTCTCCCCCTCATCATCACCATCAGCTCTCCCCCTCATCATCACCATCATCAGCTCTCCCCCTCATCATCATCACCATCATCAGCTTTCCACCTCATCATCATCAGCTCTCTCCCCATCATTATCATCAGCTCTCTCCCTCCTCTATGCCTACCTGTGGGTGGTAATACAGAGAAGCGGGTGGCGATGGTATGCGCGGCGGCAGGCCCACGGCCTTAAACAGAGCATAATCTGGAAGAGGAATTAGCAGTTGTTACAGAGGCAGAGCAGGATGGCTGGGGAGGAGCGCGCTCTAGCAGCAGACACCGGAAGTAAGAAAGACAGGGAAGGCAGCCGATGAGAGTGAAAAACACATGTATGGGTAAAAAAGAAAGTCACCAAAACTCCACATAAATACAGTACTAATAATCCAGTTCCCTTGACCAGGGGTGCGCAAACTGGGGGGCGCAGGATTTTTCTGGGGGGGGGGGGGACGCGGCAGTTGCAAATGCCCCACGCTCTTCCCTGAGGCATTTAAATGAAATGCCGGGGGACCGCGTGAGGCCTCTGCGACCTCAATTTTCCAGGATTCAGCTTGCTTCTGGTCACGTCGCCATGACAACGCGGGGTCAATAACACTGCTAGGTCATGTGACGTGACCCTCTGCGTCATTTGACGCTGGATCACTGGAGAGAGGAGGCGCGAGCCCTGGGCCGGTACAAAGGGGGGGGGGCAGCAAAAAACCTTTGCGCACCCCTGTCTTAGACCATGGGGTCAAAATATGGGGGGTGGGCACTATGTCACTATGTGCATAAATGTCCGACACAGATCATTCATGTCCATGAAACAGCACATGAGCTGATATACCTAGGAGGCACTAGTAGTAGTAGTAGTAGTAGTAGTAGTAGTAGTAGTAGTAGTAGTAGTAGTAGTAGTAGTAGTAGTAGTAAATCAATCCCGAGTCAAATAACAAGTAATGCAACAGGGGAGCCAGCAGGACGTGTGATGCAGCAAGTCGCCAAATCAATGCATCAGAATCTTCCACAGGTAAATCTACCTATAGGGTGGCAAGGAAGTGGTTCCAACAGAGCACCACTGGCTTCTTCCCAGAGTGGCTATGGAGCAGCGGCGTGACTTTAAAAGGTTGTGTTTTGATGACGTAATACGTCACGTGATCACGTCCTGCATGAGACGGCGGCAGTTAAGCATAAAGACATATAAATCAACCGGCAGAATCAGTAATGTGATCCTACAGCTGAGCAGAAGGAGATAATTAAAAACGAGAAAGTGAGACACGGATAAGTATACAGGAACGTTCAAAACATTATATACATTGCATCACAGCGCCCTGCCTATACTGTAAAAACATGGAGAATCCCAAATAATCATTCAGACCCTACAACATCATAGATACCAACTGCACAATCCATCTGAATTCTTTTTTGAGCAAGATTTACTCCATATCTCCACCTCTGATACTCAGAGATGCTCTGTAAATGGCAAATGCCAATAGTAGTGAGCAGTCAGACCCATGTTTAAGTAAAAAATGCCTGGTCATGGATACAAAGATCCTGGATAACGCCCATAGGAAATTAAAGTGGAGATTAACACAATTGGCAATATAGATTTTTTATGACCTGGCCCCTCACAACATGCGAGAGAATGGCACGTGCTACAAGTGGGAATTTCCATTCCGCCTGCTGGTCCATAGAAATGGCATCAATGCATGGAGAAACTGGTGTCATAATAAGGTCAGAAAATATTCAGCATTTTAAAAATCTGACACAAAAAATTTCACTTGAGTTACTAGTTACATCTTAAAAATACATGTATTGATCTTTATTGGGGTCAGTGACCTGGTCTGATTTTCTATGTTTGTCTAGAAGTGAGGTTATCTGGGGCAAAAGCCTATTTTGGAAAGTGGGGTGATTGAAACCTGGAGTCACAACTCTTTCTAGAAATAAGTAAAAACCTTTTTTATGTAATTTAAAAGGAATTCCTCTGTGTTTGTGGAAACACCAAAGGGTGTGCCAGGGAGATATTCTACATTACTGTGTAAATGTACTAAATATAAAGATTCAGGGATCTGACAACAATTATCAAGAATAACATATATATCTTTGTAACATTTGTGATCTGACGAATTCAATGATGCTTAACCAATCAATGTTGCATTTTACCCCATCAAGTTGAATATCCACATGTGTATCTTTGTATTTTAATTATACAAATGCAAAAGTGGCATCCTTCCAGATATGATAGAAATAAAGTTATGGTGTCTTTTCTATATTCAAGCATCTTTTGAATCCAAAGGAAAGCTATTTTTTCTCCTCAAGCCATAATGGTATCACTGGAGATTGATCAGGAGGTGTTAAGGACACGTCCAGACAATGGGTTTATGCTGACTTCAATATACAGGATTTCTAGGATAAAAACCATGCATTTAGGATATAGATATAGAATTTAACGAGGTGTGTTCTGAAGAGAATCAGACACAGGAATTCTCAATTACCATGCTCCAAAGACCTCTTTGGAAGGAATCAGATATTGTTACATGGTAACATATAGGAATCCTGTTTTGACCCCGTTATTTTTATTAAACTGTCTGCATATATTATATTGTATGTTTCTTGCAATCTTATTTTTTGTAACTAAACATTGTACTTTTTTTTGTACATTATATCTAAAAAGTTATAAGTTTTGCCTTCAGGCTCTAATTGAACTTTACATGTGTTGAAGAGAGTGATTACATTTTCGGACACATTTTAGTATATTAGATTTGTGTATTAATTACATATTTTTCTTAGTAAACAAAGAGCAAAAACTCTGCAGGTAAGCCCTGGAACAATGTTTTGGTGGTGGCAGCAGTTTAAGGTGATATTTGTGACGGACTGAGGGGAGGTATTACTCATTTTAAGGACCCTGTAGGGAGAAAAAAGTTTCAGCTATATATATGACACGTGCTCACAGCTGTGCAGTTCTTGACAACTGGGTTCACAACGCAGATCTCCTCCGCTACCGCAGAGGTGAAGATCACACGCGCAGCCAGAGTGGAACATGGTGGGAGATGGTCGGAGAGAGCCAAAGGAGGGATTAGTCCCTGGGTGTGGACTGGACTGACCATCATTGGAAAGGGGCATAAGAAGGCCAGAAAATTCAGTTGTTCACTGGGACTTGGCTACCCTATGATCCAACTGTTCGTGGGTAGCTTATATATTGTTACTACCTGGTTGCCTGCAAACCAGGCGTGTACTAAACTTTGTTAAGTTAATATGTTCTTGTTATGATGTGATTTCCAGTGGCTCTCTTCTCTTTGTCCCTGTTTTTTCTCCCCCCTCCTCCATCCTCCCCTTCTCCCTTCCCACTACAGCTGAGCTCCAATTTCAAACATACAGACAGTTGCCACATACATCAGCTGGGGTTACCGAGTCTCATGTTATATATGTGTTGAATCCAACTGGCCACATGGCACAATGGGAAAAAAACTAATACAGGGGCAGGTATCCAAGTCTGTGAGTAAAGGAATTGACAGGATGGAGTTTAGAGTCAGCAAATGCGGGCTTCTGCAAAGGTCCCACACCGCATTATTTTCTGGCTGCCAGGGGGGGTAAGAGAAGGAAGGGGGGGAAAAAAGAATTGCCAAGTAAGAAAATGTAAATCTGTGTAAAAGATTGAAGTATATCCAGAATACAAAACATATTTACCCAAAATACACTTATTCACCAGAAATAGTGGTAGCAGTTATGTAGCCTAAATGTAAGGGTTCTGGTCCTGGCTTTGGCTGGAACTCCCCTTTAAAGGGCTATAGAGCTTCCAGGCAAAGCCCTCCCTGTACTGGGCAATTGGAATCACCTGGTTCTGGACTTAGACTGCAGTCTGTTTGATGCTGCCTCCTACAGTATGCAGCTCTGCCCCCATTGGCTTCCTGTGCTATTTAGCTTCAGCCCTTCCATCAGGAAGTGGCTGAGCATAAATTCTTTCATTGATGTAACCTGTGCTTGCTACAAGCACCTATGCCTGGCCTACCTTGGGGCAATCCATTCCTGTTCTGAACCACTGGATTCCCAGTGCTATAGCTTAGTTGTTCCTGTGGCCTGTCTGCATACCCTGCTTCCAGAGGCCTTCATTACTCACAGTTCCTATCCTGCTTTGGAAATTAATTCTGTGCTGAAGCACTGGATTCCCTGGTCTATAGCTTCATGGTTCCTATGGCCTACCCGCATACCCTGCTGGATCCCCAGTACTGTATCTTCATTGTTCCTGTGGACTGACTGCATTTACTCTACTTCCAGAAGCCTCCATTACTCGGTGTTTCTACTGGGCTTTGGAAATCCATTCTGTGCTGAAGCGCTGTATTCCCTGGGCTATAGCTTCATGGTTCCTATGGCCTACCTGCATACCCTGCTTCCAGGATCTTTCATGACGTCCAGCTCCTGCCCTCCTTCAAGAGAAAATGCCTATGCTGAAGCTGCTACGCTGAAGCATTTTCTGGTACCGACCCCAGCCTGTGACCTAGACTACACTCCTGTGCCGCCTGCCTTGACCCCAGCCAGTGACCTCGAGCATTGCTCCGATGCCGCCTGCCTTGACCCCATCTTGAATACAGTTAACCCTGCGTTCTCCAACCCTGACCCGGCTATCTACGACGACGGAACCCACAATCCGGACCCGGCTTCGCGGTCTCAGGTTGGTGCTTTCCTATCCCCACCTCAGCCCCATGGTCCGGTCTTGGTTTGTGGCGAGCACGACCGTTACACTAATGAAACACCGCACATAACACATGGCCTGTTACACACCCCTTGGGAAGGGGGGGGAGGGGCTCCATCTTGAGTTTTAGTCCTGACCCAAGTTAAAGATGGGTCTAGGGAATGCTGCTGTTTCTCCCCCCCCCCCCCAAGTTATAGTTTTTACCCGCTATAGGAGATGTGTGCAGAGGATAGAACATCTTAGATGTTTTTGGAGGAATAAACGTAGGCTCTAATAGTTGGCAGCTTTAAAACAAACAGAAACCAAATTAGAGCAGAAAATAATAACCAGGCCTAACCCCACGTAGGGGACTGACTAAAATTCAGCACTCCCTATCTGAGGGCTGGACGGCTAGGCCTCTTACCAACCTTTTCAGTCCAAAGAGAGGCAGGATGTTCTCCACATCAGTCCAGGTCTGTGGTGGTTTCTGTGGAGTTTCCATCTGGTGGGTTCCAGGGACCGGTGTTCCTTGCAACAGAGAGTTTCTCTTCCTCTGGGATCTCTCTGGCAGCACAGAATCTCCCTGTGCTAGAGATCTAGTGAATGCTGCAGGCTTTTTAAATGAGCCAGTTGAGCAGATTAATTAGGACAGTCTTCTCTGAATTAGCCAGCTCAGTGCTGGGCTCAAGATTTTCACACAGGTTTTCCTGCAAAACTACTCAGACAGGGAGTCTGAGTAGCTACATTCTTCCCCTGTTTGTGGGTAGCTATGGAGAGCCACGGCTGAAGCCCCATCCCTTCACTCTCTCTTGAACCCTAATCCTTGGTTGAGGGAGAATGGCTGGAGGGACAGATAGCCCCTAGTTAAGCTAGGATTGGAGTCCTTGTTGCCTGTGTACATAACCAGTGTCTCCTCCAATAGACACTTTAATTCAGCATACTTGAGTCATTAGTGGGGAAGCTTTCAAAGGCACAGCTTTTCCACGATGTGCTTATCTTCCTCAACCCGGCGGGGGACTTTTTCCATCTTGCCAACTCTTCTTTTATTCCCTTGGCATGAAGTTTTTTCACTCGTCGTGTGATCTTTTCTTCCCTGTCACTAGGGTGACCACCCGCGTCTGGCTCAGCATCATTGCTAATCTTGGGCATCTCAACCTCGGCAAAGTTTTCATCAACTCTAATTGACTCCCATGGTATCTTTCTTTGGCAGTCGATAGACATAGTATTGGGCCTTTCTTTCTCGGTGCGTTTATTTATCCATCCTGTCTGCTTCTTCAATGTGTGGGAAAGTCCCAAGTGATGCTTGGCGGGGTATCTCTGCTAAGATCCTTAAATTCCAGTACATATTTTGTTCTGCTCCCACCTAACCGTTACCCATGGCCTCTCTTTTTTTGCAGTTTGTAAACCTGTAGTCTTGTGCCTTTTCCCCTTGCAAAGATGAGTAGACAACTAGCGCTGCAGATCTCAGATGATATATGTGGAGAAGTAGAGAAAATATATATTTGTGTAGACAATAACTGAGATGTGAATCCAAACAGTAATGTGTCAGTCTCACTCACATATTTCTTCTGTAAATAGAAGGCATATCAGAGACCCATCTCTCTCTGATAAGAGCCCTTTGCATGGACCATCAAGTGGACAGCTGTTATGGAAGATGATCCTTGAGTGGTGTGATTCTATGATAAGGAACAGTTCATGGGAGAGAGCCGCTGGTACACATGGGGTATGCGCCGTCCGCACTGCTGCCTCGTCAGCTTCCGCATACGTCACGCCTATGTCACGTCCTGTGATGACTCAAATGAGGGCGGAAGAAGCTTCCCTGGATATTCGGCTTCTGCAGTCTGCCAGGACCTTTCGTGTTAGCACTCAGTGGCTCTCAAACATCAGATTCTAAGCGTTTCACTATGGCTTCTTCAGGAATCATTGATGATATGATGATGTTTTACATGACATTTATTGTCTTTGCACACATTGCGTCTACCAACGCGCGCGTGCGCAGTACGAACACCAAATCAGTTTCATTGTTTTGATTGAGCAGCTTGCTCGCCAGCACACTGTCACCCTGGACACGGCTTAACTTGTTCTGACCGTGCTCCCACAAAAATCTCAATAGAAATGTTTCATACTTGGGCAAATTGAAGTGTCTGGTGACTAAACGGATTACTCCTGAGAATTCCACAGGTCCTATCAGAGATTAGCACTGAATTAAGTTCCTACTTTCATAACACTACTGGGTGGAATCCCCTTTTATCCTATGGTAGGTTCATAAGCTCTTGATTAGAGGGAAAATAATTAGTGCCACTGCATACAAGACAAATATAGGACAACATCAGGTGGAACAATTAAAGTCAAAGATAGCTGACCTCGAAAGGGCCCATAAGCAAAATCATTCAAAAGTCATTCATGGTGTACCTTGAGATTAAGAAATTATAAAGTGTATAGTATGGTGGTTTAGTTATCCACCCCCTCCCAATCCCGATTTTTATATTCCACTACACCCGAGACAAAATAGACATACAAAATAAAAGACAACAACACAAATATTTACGAGAAAGCCCCCAACTCCAGACTTAAATAATAAATGATGTGTGAGTGTTATGCAGCTGTAGTGATGAGGCAAATGAGGACAATTCATACATGGTCTTATACAATGTCTATATACTGTTATATACTGTTTATATATGTGTCTTGGGAAACAAATATATAAATGATGTGAAATGTTGTGATATTTTGTATGCTGCTCCTCCCCCTTTTTTTTTTACCCCTCCTTGTACAAAACACTTTATTAAAAACAAAAATAATTCAGAAGTAACTTGGACAGAATTAACCAGAAGAGAGTCGGTTTGTTTGTCAAACTCTGCAGAGAAATCCATCACCTGGTTAAAGCAAAAGGATTTTGAAAATACAAACAAATCAGATTATTTGTTAGCGGCAAAGGTGAGAAACAAACAAGCAAACTATAGAAGATAGAAAAATGGCACACTCACCTTGAATCCCCAAATGATAACTAAGGAATTTACTGATTATTACAAGGAGCTCTACGATGGGAAAAAAGTAACGATGAGAAAGGACTGTAAGACCAGTGTCACGGATGTTACTGATGGGTCTTGAACTCTGGTCTCAGCCTGTCTGCCACTGGGACCATTCATTGTCTGTGTTGCTTTTTTCCACAGAGATCATCCTGACTTCTGATTGCCTTATTGCCAGCACCTGCTCCCTACCTGTAGCGAGCCATTATAAACCTTCCCTTCCATTTTCCTCTCTGTCTGATTATCAAGGTTTCTCTATGATCAAGCGTGCTGGCACTTGTATTGTATTGTATTGTATGTCTTTATTTATATAGCGCCATCAATGTACATAGCGCTTCACAGTAGTAATACATGTGGTAATCGAATAAATAACAGATAATATAAATAACAGATCATGGGAATAAGTGCTTTAGACATAAACATAACATTAAGGAAGAGAAGTCCCTGCCCCGAGGAGCTTACAATCTAATTGGTAGGTAGGGAGAACGTACAGAGACAGTAGGAGGGAGTTCTGGTAAGTGCGTCTGCAGCGGGCCAAGCTTTATGTATCATGTGTTCAGAATATTCACAGTGCTATTCGTATGCTTCTTTAAGCAAGTGTGTCTTAAGGTGGGTCTTAAAGGTGGATAGAGAGGGTGCTAGTTGGGTACTGAGGGGAAGGGCATTCCAGAGGTGTGGGGCAGTCAGTGAAAAAGGCTTAAGGCGGGAGAGGGCTTTAGATACAAAGGGGGTAGAAAGAAGACATCCTTGAGCAGAACGCAAGAGTCGGGATGGCGCATAGCGAGAAATTAGAGCTGAGATGTAAGGAGGGGCAGAAGAGTGTAAAGCTTTAAAAGTGAGGAGAAGAATGGAGTGTGATATGCGGGATTTGATTGGAAGCCAGGAGAGGAATTTCAGGAGGGGAGATGCTGAGACAGATCTAGGAAAGAGTAGAGTGATTCTGGAAGCAGCATTTAGGATAGATTGTAGGGGAGACAGGTGAGAAGCAGGAAGGCCGGACAGCAGGAGGTTACAGTAATCAAGACAGGAGAGAATGAGGGCCTGAGTCAGAGTTTTAGCAGTCGAGCAACAGAGGAAAGGGCGTATCTTTGTTATATTGCGGAGGAAAAAGCGACAAGTTTTAGAAATGTTTTGAATGTGAGGGGCGAATGTGAGGGAGGAGTCGAGTGTGACCCCTAGGCAGCGTGCTTGGGCTACTGGGTGAATGATCGTAGTTCCAACAGTAATGTGGAAGGAGGTAGTAGGGCCAGGTTTGGGAGGAAGAATGAGGAGCTCTGTTTTAGCCATGTTGAGTTTAAGGCGACGGAGGGCCATCCAGGATGATATAGCAGAGAGACATTCAGAAACTTTGGTCTGTATAGCAGGTGTAAGGTCGGGTGTTGAAAAGTATATTTGTGTGTCATCAGCATAGAGGTGATATTTAAACCCAAAAGATGTTATTAGGTCACCTAGAGAGAGTGTGTACAGAGAAAAGAGAAGAGGTCCCAGGACAGAGCCCTGGGGTACCCCCACAGAGAGATCAATAGAGGAGGAGGAGGTGTTAGCAGAAGAGACAATGAAAGTACGATGGGAGAGGAAGGATGAGATCCTGGATAGAGCTTTGTTCCGAATACCAAGCGTATGGAGAATGTGAAGTAGAAGAGGGTGATCCACAGTATCAAATGCTGCAGAGAGGTCGAGTAATATGAGCAGAGTGTAATGACTTCTGTCTTTGGCAGCGTGGAGGTCGTCAGTTATTTTAGCGAGGGCTGTTTCCGTGGAGTGAGCAGTGCGGAAGCCAGATTGTAGAGGGTCTAGGAGAGAATAGGTGTTGAGAAAATGGACCAAGCGAGAGAATACAAGACGTTCAAGGAGTTTAGAGGCAAAAGGCAGGAGGGAGACAGGTCGATAGTTAGAAAGACAGGTAGGGTCAAGCTTGCTGTTTTTGAGTAATGGTATGACTGTTGCATGCTTGAAGGAGGATGGAAAGGTTCCAGAGCAGAGGGAGGAGTTAAAAATGTGTGTGAGCATAGGGATTATAGTAGGAGCAAGAGGTTTTAGGAGATGGGAGGGAATGGGGTCAAGAGGGCAAGTGGTAGAGGGAGAAGAGGCGATCAACAGCGACACATCCTCCTCTGAGACAGTGGGAAAAGAGTCAAGGAAGGCAGGAGGAGAGTTAGGAAGAGGTGTAGGATGGGAGGAAGAAACAGAGGGGATGTTCTGCCGTATAGATTCCACCTTTTCCTTAAAATAGTCAGCAAAGTCCTGAGCGGAGATGGAGGAAGGAGAGGCAGCTGAGGGTGGTTTGAGTAGAGTATCAAAGACAGAGAACAGTCGGCGTGGGTTAGACTTGTGCATGTTGATTAGTGCAGAAAAGTAGGCTTGTTTAGCTTGCGAGAGGGCAGAGTTGAAACAGGATAGCATAAATTTGTAGTGAAGGAAGTCTGCGAGAGTGTGAGACTTCCTCCAGAGGTGTTCAGAGGAACGAGTGGAGGAACGCAGCATGCGTGTGTGGGAATTTAGCCAAGGTCTAGGGTTAGAAGGGCGAGTGCGGCAGAGAGAAAGCGGGCATGTAGATCAAGAGAGGAGGACAAGACAGAGTTGTAGTTCCTGACCAGGTTGTCGGGGTCTGTAGCAGAGCTGAGAGGAGAGGGAGGAGCGTAAAGTGGACTCAAAGTCAGGTAAGTGAATAGAGCGCAGGTTTCTGCAGAACCGGGGTGTAGATGGAGGTGGAGAAGGGGAGAAGCGAGATAGAGAGAATGAGATGAGATGATGTCAGAGAGAGGAAAGGGGGAAATGGAGAAATCGGAGATAGAGAAGTTCTTAGTGAAAACCAGGTCTAAATAGTGGCCAACCTTGTGGGTGCTGGCTGCAGTCCACTGTTGAAGGCCAAAAGAAGAGGTTAGAGAAAGAAAGCGGGAAGCCCAAGGGAGAGAGGGGTCATCAATGTGGCAATTGAAGTCCCCAAGGAGAAGAACAGGGGAGTCTGAGGAGAGGAAGAAAGAGAGCCAGGATTCAAAGTGAGAGAGAAAGGCAGAAGGGGGATGAGTAGAGGTAGGTGGACGATAGATGACCGCCACATGGACAGGGAGAGGAGAGAAGATCTGGACAGTGTGAGCCTCAAAGGAGGGAAAAGCAAGAGAGGGAGGAATGGGAAGGGTTCGGTAACGACAGAGAGAGGAGAGCAGGAGCCCCACACCTCCACCCCTGCCATCAGTGTGCGGAGTGTGGGAGAAGGAAAGGCCACCATAGGAGAGGGCAGCTTCCAGAGCAGAGTCAGACTGAGTGAGCCAGGTCTCAGTTATAGCAAATAGGAGCAGAGAGTCAGATAGAAAGAAGTCATGCACAGAGAGAAACTTGTTAGAAAGGGAGCAAGCATTCCAAAGAGCACAGGAGAAAGGGAGAGAGGAGGGAGGGTGGCAGGGGATGGGTATGAGGTTGGAGGGGTTGACACCAGAAGGAGTAGAGGTTGCAATTGGCAGGTGAGCACGAGCGCATGTAGGAATAAGACAGGGACCAGGATTGTGAGAGATATCCCCAGAAGCAAGGAGGAGAAGCATGGATAGAAAAAGGATGTGCGAGGATGATTTGTAGGGGTGTTTTTTAGTGCAGGGGATATAGCTGTGTGGTGTCAGAGGGCGCAGGTAAGAAAGGAGTTCATATGAACAGAGAAGTGATGAAGAAGGAGAGATGGAGATATATGAATAGAGTTAGAGACATACTGAGGCTGGTAAAAAGAAGTGCATAATTTGAGAAGGAGTGAAGTCACAGCAAATATAAATGGTAAAGGCAGCATCACAGCAGTAATGATGCAGTCTGGTATTGATGATATCCTCCTTTCCAGAGTAGTTCAAATGCAGGAATCAGGGCCTTCGTGTGTTATCTTGCTCTCTCTTTGTTTACCAGACCCTATTTGGACACTAACCACTGCTACCGCTTGCTGCCTGCCTCGGACCTCAGCATGGCTCCTGACCATCACTAGCTGTCTTCTGCCTGCCTCTGACCACTGCTTATCTACTGACTATTGCTACCTGCCTGCCAACTGCCACTGACCATCGCTACCTGCCTACTAGTTTGTCCAAGCTACTGGACTCCAGCCCCGCTCCACATGATAACAAGGTTCTCAAACTTCCTGAGAGAAGCAGATTTCCTTAGACTAAAGTTAGCTAATAGTAGGGCGCTGTTTACACAAATCTCCATAGAGGAAATTGAGATTTCCTATTTGCAAACACAGTCAAGATGGTTTGCAGGTACCTGCTATAAAAAAGAAAAAAAAGTGTAATATTCCAGCACCCCATCTTTTAGGTATATATAATAAAATATTAGATGTTAACTTCCTCACCTCCATATTAGAAACCAAAATCATCTTAATTCCCAAAGCGGCAAAGACCCTTTGTGTTGTAAGCGTTACTAGCCAATTTCATTGACCACTGTGGAGCTCAACAATTTCTCTAAAATTCTTGCAAAAAGACTGAACAATCACCGGCCCAACCTAATTTGCACAGATCATATGGGCTTCTTCTCGGTGGCAAGCAGAAGACAACACCATAGATCGAAATGTCTCACCCAGATATACATAAGCAAGCATATGCCCATAATGTTCCTATCCTTAGAAGCTGTTAAAGCCTTTGACCACATTGGCATGCCTGTTTAAAGTTCTGAAGGCTTTTGGCCTTAAATGGAAAAAATTTAAAATCAATAACCCTCAGCAACAGTTAAATACCAAAATATGCCTTCAGAACTCATATCCGTTCAAATGGTACCTGACATGATTGCCCCTTCTCACTGTTCCTATTTGCATTAACGCTTGAACCCTTAGTGGCGCACATTAGACTAAATGATAACTTTAGGGCAATCCAGATAAAATGTATAAACTTTGCCTTTTGTAGACAATATCCTGCTAACATTTTCGTATCCACTGACATCCCTCCAGAACCTTTTTAATCTCCTGGACTCCTTCCAACTGCTGTCTTGCCTTAAGAACAACAATGATAAATCAGGAATTTTAATTTCAATGGGAAGTCACACGCCCTGAAGTATATTTCTCACACACTCATCAACGTACAAAGCAATTAACCTTGACATGATTCAAAAACTAACAAAAATGGCCTTGAAGAATGGTCTATATACCAATCTCCTGGATAGGAAGGGGCTATTAGGTAAAAATGAAACTCCTATCCAGAAAACAGTACTTATGTCACCCCCTTCCCGCATCAGTTATATGTAAAGGACAAAGGGTGCATAGAAGGGTCTGATATTTCAAGTCTATAAGTATATATCCCTTGTTGATTTCGCAGTTAATCCTCACTTTATGTCTAAATGGGAGGAAGAACTGAACTAGATCCAGAGGAATAGGAAGATATTTTCACTTTTGCAAAAAGCTTAATTTGTGTGGTTATTAAGGAGAATGCATTAAAGCTTGTTTATCAGTTGTACCTCACTATCTTAAGATGTCTGTCTTTATTGTGCTTCCTTCCCTCAGTGTACAAGAGGGTGTGACCAAATTGGTTCCTTCTTCCATATTCTAGGGCACTGCCACCACATAAGGGTTCTGTGGGGAAAAGTGAAATGCTACAAGGATTCTTGGAGGTCTCTATTCCCTTAGACCCCTGGTCCATTCTATTATGTAGACCAACTCAAATGCCAAGCAAGAATGAAAATAAACTTATGGTTCACATTTATTCCGCAATGAGATGTGAGATGTGAGATAGCGGCAGCCTGGAAGAAGCCCAACACCCCATATTCTCTTGTTTTCTGTCTGAGGCAGACAGTCTGAGGACTCCTGATGAAGGAGCAATAGCGCTGTGAAACGCATAGCGTGTACAAGCTGCCGACAGAGGGAGAGAGGATCTGAGAGGATCAGCTGTGCAGTGCTATCCTCTCACACAGACAAGGCGACACAGTGATGTCATCAGACTGTACCTCAGACAGGAAACAGCACACCAAGTGAAGTGGAGGGAAGCCAGCACCGGAGGGTGAGGGAGTCCCAACACAGCACAGAGGGACACCATGGGAGCAGACCACTACCAGGCAGGACTTCCATCATTACAAGTGCAGGCTTGAAATTACTTAGACCCACCAGCCTGTGGAGGACTTAAAGAACCCAGGGAGCTTCACTGCTGACTGAACTATTCAGGCAGATAAGCATTTTTTAGACAATCTCTCTGAGTGCATTTACCATTGCTTCTTAATATAGTTGTCACGGGAGACTCCTGTGGTGGGTAGGATCTCGGTGGCCAGAACAGCACGAGCATAGTAGGGGTCACAAGCAGGGGTCCGAGGCAGGCGGCAGGTAGCGAAGTCAGGTAACAAGCAGGGGTCCGAGGCAGGTAGCGAAGTCAGGTAACAAGCAGAGGTTGGCAACGAGGAGACTGGAACAGGACAGGTGGGGCAGGACAGGTCCGGGAGCAGGGACTGAGAACGGGGAGCAGGGACTGAGACCGGGGAGCAAGGAACAAACAGGGACAAGCCAGATTACTAGCAAGGGCCTTTACTGTGAACAGACTACAAATACAGGTACAGGTACAGGAACAGATCAGGAATCAAAGACAGGCATGTGCATAGGAGTCTGACTAGAAGCAAAGGCAATTGAACCAACCAGGAAGCAGAAGCTATAAAGGACAGAGACAGGAGCAACAAGAAGACAGACAAACAGAGGAGCCCAGAGGAAACAGAAGACAGCAGCACACCCAGTGGACAAAGAAGAACTATGGCTAGGCAGGAGGTCTAGGAGAACCTGACATTACTCCCCCCTCTCAAGAGCGTTCTCCGGACGATCCTCCAGGCTCTTCAGGGAAACATTGATGGAAGGCCAACTTAATGTGTACGTCAAGTGCTGATGGGAAATCTGTGAGAGGTGCATTTATCCTCATCACAAGAGCGTTGGCATCAGCATCAAGAACATTAGGTATACACTGGCGACACACTTTATTCGAGCTCGGCTAGTCCCACGAATTCGGGTATACCCGGGTGTATTGAGGTTTGTGACTGTTTTCTGCCCGAGTGCATTGAGGTATTTTCCAGGCAGGGATTGAAGCATTTTATTCCCGCTGGCTGCAATACTGCACAGTATATATATATATATATATATATATATATATATATATATATATATATATATATATATATACTGCATTACAATTCATGAATTTATGCCATCTGGTAGACACGCGAAGCATTGCAGCCTATTAAATCCTAATCATTATCATTTAACAGATCAGCCGCCCGTCAGCCAGGCATGAACCCAGGCTGGGAAGGCAAACGCAACGGGGCTTGTCAGAGGTGAGGAGCGGCGCATTCCAGGTATCTGCCAGGTACATACTGGGTATTTGCTCGAATAAAGTGTGTCGGTGCAGTAGCAAGGAACTTCACCAGGGATCCGTCTAACGTCATAGCAGGGGCATCAGGAACAGATACATCAGGCTATTCACATGTGGCAGAGGGGACATATTCACTTTCCGTGGTCTCCTTTTGTGACCAATGTATCTCTTTTAGTTTTGGAATCTGGAACTTCCCAATGTATGTATGTATGTATGTATGTATGTATGTATGTATGTCTTTATTTGTATAGCGCCATAAAATGTACATAGCGCTTCACAGTAGTAATACATGTCATATAAATAACAAATATAAATAACAGATCATGGGAATAAGTGCTTCAGACATACTGTAAAAGTAACATTAAGGAAGGAGTCCCTGCTCCGAGGAGATTACAATCTAATTGGTAGGTAGGGAGAACGTACAGAGACAGTAGGAGGGGAAAAAAATGGATACATTCAACTCCATTGCAGAGGCATGGACATCAGGAATGTGGGCATCAAGGACGGCTGCAGACGTTTCACATGGGTAAGTGGGAACATAGAATTCACGCTCCATGGTCTCCTTTTGTGACTGCCGTTTCGTGGTATCACCTAAATTCTCATTAAGACCAGCTATTTGAGTTTTCAGCTCTTGAAGCTGTCCTTCTGCACTTCTTTTCCCACTCAATGCAGTTGTCAGTTCGGCTTCTTTGGAGTTGAGTCGCGACTCCATATCTCCCAGCTGACTCAGAGTAAAGCTTAAATCTTCTTCATTTCTGATCTGCAGCTGCCGGTACTCCTCCCGGGCATTGTACAGCTCCAGCTGCAGCCGGACCTTATCACGGGCTGTGTGGTCCAATAATTTGCAGGCATCGGCCATTTTGACCTCATAGCGCTGTGTCAGGCCAGCCACTTGACAGACGGACACCTTCTCTCTCTCCTCCTTTTTGGCAAGCTGTGTCTTGAGCTCAGCGATTTGCGCCTGCAGCGCTGTGAGTTGCTGAGATGTGTGTTCAGCTGCTAGCTTTAGCTCTTCCTCCAGCGAGGCTCTGGTTATGCTCAGTGTGGCCTTCAGCTCCTCATGCTGTTCTTTGGGGACACACTGGGTACTCAAATAATCTTGCAGACTCTTTATTTTGTAGGCAGTCTGGAAACTTTCTTCCTGCAGAACTCGCTGCTTTTCTTCAGCATTCACCCATTTCTCCTTGGTGTCCTGCAGATGTGTACGCAGTTCTCGCAGCTGACTCTGCAGCATATTTTCTGCTTGTGTGCGCCGCTCCAGGGAGACACGTTCTTCTTGCAGCACTCTCTCTGCATTCTGCAGTGCTGTTTGCATGTCTAACTTTTCCTGGGCCAACTGTTTCTTCTCCTCTCCTAATTCATGGAGTTTCTTATCTCCTTCCCTGACTTGGACATAGAGATTCTTGCACTCTTGGGTTACAGTTTCAAAACTGATATTTAACCCTTCGAAGATTTCTCTCAATGAACATAGTTCTGTATTGAAGTGGCAACTCTTTTCCTTAGAGGCTTCCAGCTCTGTAGTAAGCCTGTGAACCTCTTTCTGAGATGCTTCCAGTGCTGCGTCAACTTGAGCCATGAAAGTCTGGTACTGGGCAGAATCAGCGTAGGCCTTCTCCAGCTTACTTGACAAGATCAGAGAATGAGAAGGTAAAGGATTCGTGGTCCATCCGCTCCAGAGAGAATAAGGTAAGAACTCACCAGCAAAAAGGGGTTAAAAACTAATTTATTGGGCTACATAAAAACAAAAAATAGACAGTGACAAACTCTCCCACGCGTTTCACGCCCACTATGGCGCTTTCTCAATAAATTAGTTTTTAACCCCTTTTTGCTGGTGAGTTCTTACCTTATTCTCTCTGGAGCGGATGGACCACGAATCCTTTACCTTCTCAGTCACTGCTGCGAGGATCAGTGTTCACCACCGGAAGCGGAAGCAGCCGCAAACACAGAGGGAGACGCATCTATGCAGGACTGGAGCTGGAAGGAGGAAAGCAGAGCGGTGATCTTGTGAGTCGCGTGGACTCCACACCGGGCGGCCAGCCAGGGTCAGGGATTGAGTGAGTACCTTTCCATTCTCCCGTTAACAGCCCTCTCTTGCGTTATTAGTCACTTACCTTGCTCCTTATCACAGTCCTACCCGACTTTATATACCCGGTGTCAACTCCATTTAAATGCTTTCATATTGACTTTGCCCTGCCTGGCACCTTTGTCTACACTCTTTTGAGCTCCTACACGGTTAATTTTTTCTATACTTGACAAGATCAACCTGTCATTCTCCAACTGATATTTTTCTTTTTCCCAGTCACCCTCTGCTTTTTCCAGTGCTAATTGCATCCTTGACTTTTCTTCTATCAATAGTCTCTTCTCCTCTTCTGATTCATGGAGTCTTTTATCTCTTTCACTGGCTTGGACAGAGAAGTTCTTACTCATTTGGTTTATAGTTTCAAACCTACTATTTAACTCTTCGGAGGCGCCTCTCATAGAACGTATCTCTGTTTTCAAGTAGCATCTCTCCTCCCGAACGACTTCCATCTCTTTTTTGAAGTAGCAAATCTCCTCCTGGGAGACTTTAAGCTCTGTATTAAGCCTGTCAATTTCCTTCATAGAGATTTCCAGGAATTCGTTACTTTTAGAAGCGAGGCGCCGATTCTCAGCAGCATCAGTATATGCCTTCTCCAGCTCACCTGACATGACATCCAGGTTACTCTCCAACTGCTCTTTTTCTTTCTCCTGAAGAACACACTTAGCAATTGCTGAGGATAGACAGCTTTGTAGTGCAGCGTTGGCTTCTTGTTCCTTATCTAAACGTCCATAAAGACAATCAATTGCTTTCTGTGCAGCTTGAAGCGTCTGAGTAGGGGCATCTTTCTTTTCTTCCACTATTCTTGGGATACGTCTGTGAGTTGCCTTAAGCTGCAGCATATCTCTTTCATCAAATGCAGACTCTGAGGTTAAATTTTCATTCTTAATTCCTTCTGCAACTTCCACAGTAACTTCTTCTTCTTCTTCCTTGCTTTGAGAAGTTCTGAAGAATCAGTGGTACTGTGTTCACATTTACTGCTCAAGACTGTTTGAGTGGGAGCCATAATTTCAGACATGGGGAAACCACACTTCCCAAGAAACCAGTAAAGAGGAAATGTGTTTTAAAGCAGAAGCATTAGAATGAACAACAGGAATATTAGACACAGAGAGACACAAGATAGTAGAGCTGACCTTTTGAGACTTTAGCATCAGTCACAGAGATTTATAAATGCAAGGAAAAAACATAGACAGAGAAACCTGTAGTTATATCTGAAACTTTAGAAATCAGGCGTAGGGATATCATACAGACAGAGAGAACCTGCAGTTTAAATCTGAAACTTTAGACATCAGGCGTAGGGATATCATACAGACAGAGAAAACCTGCAGTTTAAATCTGAAACTTCTGAAATCAGGCATAGAAATATCATAGACAACAGGAAACTACTATAGAGAAAACTTGCAGTTAGATCTGAAACTTTTGACATCAGACATAGGAATATCAGACAGAACCTTGCAGTTAAATCTGAAACTTTTGATATCAGGCGTAGGGATATCACAGGTTACAGAGAAAACACACTTTAGGGGAACTTGCAGGTAAATCTGAAACCTTAGAACCAATCATAGGTAGAACTACAGATTGCAAGAAAAAATAACAGTATGCAGTAACAAAATAATGGAAGCACTCTTGTCTTTTGAAATGGGAATCCTGTGAACAGCAGTGGTCCAACCAGGGATGCAGAGACAAGCCTTGTTCAGGGAATGAAAAGTCAGAGTCTAAAAAGGTGGCAACAGGTACTGCAAGGGTTAACCCAGGCACTGCACAAAAGAAAAATCTCAAAGAAAGGTGCACTAGTGTCTGCAGCAACAGTTCTAGTCTCAGCAAATATGTTTTTTCGTTATGAACGCAATACTTCTTGCAGAACACTTAGCAGCAAAAAAAAACCTTTCAAGATCCCAAATTGGATTTCCAAAAAAGAAACGAAAGTACTTATCTTCAACCATGCGGATGTGGTCTGCTGCAGCAGGCAGGAAAGGGTGCAGGCAGAAGAAGAATCTGTTCCAGCGAGATCCAGAAGTGGCCTTTGCTTTCTGTCACAGGAGACTCCTGTGGCGGGTAGGATCCCGGTGTCCGGAACAGCACGAGCGTAGTAGGGGTCACAAGCAGGGGTCCGAGGCAGGCGGCAGGTAGCGAAGTTAGGTAACAAGCAGGGGTCCGAGGCAAGCGGCAGGTAGCGAAGTCAGGTAACAAGCAGAGGTTGGCAACGAGGAGACTGGAACATGACAGGCGGGGCAGGACAGGTCCGGGAGCAGGGACTGAGAACGGGGAGCAGGGACTGCATATTTTTATTATATATATATTATTATATTATTATTATATATTATATATATATAATGGCATTTTGGCCTTGCAGCCGGTTCAGTAATAGTCTAACAAGTTGTTCGGATTTAAGCTCCAGTGGTTTTATTAGTCCACAATAACAACAAAGTAATAGGCACTCTGTCCCTTTAAGAAAAGAAAGCACTCCCCCTTGGGAGACTGACAACACATCACCTCAGGCCCTATCTACCTGGTTGGCCAGCTAAGCCAGTTACCAGCCCCCAAAACATACAACAAAATACTATTCAAATGTCTAATGAAAACATAAAGTCCTTATTTTGCCAGTTGCTGGGGAATCCTTCCCATGGTCTCCAGGTAATTCCCTCAGCAGGATTGGAACGCCGGTTCCTTGTATAATCCGCTCCATCCAGCAGTTTGTTGGTCCTCGTGGCAATCCTCTTCCTCGGTGTCCTGCAGGCTTTGGGCCCAAACCAACCAGTATCCTCCTGGTTAGGGAGAAGTCTCTCTACCCTCCTGGCTGGGGAAAGACCAGCTCAATGGGGCCTATTCACTAAACAGTGAAAAGTGGTTTCGTGGGCGATAAAAGCCTTTATAGCGTGATACTGTCTGCTCTGCTATTCACAAAGCAGTGATAATAGTGCAGTATCGCACTACAATGGCTACAACGGAGAAAACAAAGTTGCCCGACAGGCCAAAAAATGGCAAACCCGCCGGTTTTTGCCAGTAACTGCTATTCACAAAGCAGTGATAGGTTTATCGTAGTATAAAAACTCACCATCTTTTTTCCCCATCTAAAGGCTGGCACAAAAGAAATTGAGACATGCATAAAAGCATTATTGTTCTTATTTCAGCACAGCTTTGATTACAGGCTGGCAGGATCCTCTGGGTGGTGCCCGCGGGTGTCCGGGGCCCCACAGGTGTCCAGTGGTCATTGAGTGGTCCCAGCTGGTGACCTGGGGTCTTCGGGTGGTCCCTGCAGGTGTCTGGGGGCCTCCAGGTGGTTCTTGCGGTAGTCTGGAGGCCCCACGGGTGTCCGGGAGTCCTCAGATGGTCCCAACGGGTGTCTGGGGGTCCTTGTGTGGTTCCTGCGGGTGTCTGCAGGCCACACAGGTGTCCGGGGGTCCTCGGGTGACCCCTTTAGGTGTCTGGGGGCCCAACGGGTGTCCCCCCCGAATAAATACAGTACAGTAATGGGCAAAATTACTATTATCCAGATATGGATAATAATGCATTTGCGTATTTAAAATAAAACATAAATCAGCAGCATACAGTAAATAAAACTGGCACTTACCCCTGCCATGATGAAGGCCATCCACATCCTCATCACCGTCTTTGTCCTCCGTTGGCATCAACAATACAATAAAAAATACAATCTAATGGCCCCTAACCCCTTATTCACCTTAGTAGTTAGTAACCGCTATAGTAATTAAGGGGTCACCACAACTAAGATGGCTGCCGTCACATGTTACTTCAACGAATCAGATTGGAGATGTATATCCCCAATCTGATTGGTTGTAGGAAACCATGTGACAGAGTCAAGTTTTGGAAAGGATGGGATGTCACTCACTTTGGAATCTTTAGCACAACATTTAAATGAATAGGAGTAAAGTCATGTCAAGTTTAGCAAACTTTCGTGGGTCTGGGCCTTAGTGAATTGTAAGTGAGTTGTCAATTTTGTGAATACATTTGCCAGCTCGTTTATAGATCTACCAAGGGCTATTGCTCTCACTGCACATTATGATGGGATATTCTGTGATATTACTGCCATTAAATCCTATGGAAGCTGTGATATTCTGCGTGATAACGTGTTATTAGGTAAAGTGAAACTTGATACAGGCACATCTGTGCATTTCAAAATCTATACATATCACTGACCTATAACAGCATTATTTGAGCATTATCAGTTGTTACCATATGTCTACATTGATACATATGCTTTTCTCACATACAATCTTTCTAATACTCCTAATTCACAAATGAAGTCTCCCTAGATTCATGGTAAATTAATGAAGGAATATTAGTAACACAGAATACATTACCACAACATACAGTACAAGCAACAATAAAACAATGCAGCACAGTACATACAAAGATAAAAACATTATGCTTGATACGGGGGGAGAGTGTCAAACATTGGGGGGGAAGGAAGAGACACACATGGGGGAGAGAGTAGAATGCACATGGGAGGAAGAAAGTGGGATACACATGGGGAAAATAGAGTGGGACACGCATGGGAGAAAAGAGAGTGGAGCACGTATGGAGGGGGTGAAGTGGGAAACAAATGGGGGTAAAGAGAGTGAGACACTTATGGGGGAAAAGAGAGTGGAACACAGGGGCGGGAAATACCGTGGGACATACATGTAGGGGGAAAGAAGTGTGGGGGGTAATGGGTGAAATCTGGGTGAGATGGAGGCAGTAGGGAGATAGTAGGGAGGAAAAGATCGGAGGCAATACTCATCGGGAGGCAGTAGTTGGAGGGAGCCAGGGGAGAAATATGGAATGAGGCAGTGGGAGACATGGAGGGAGGCAGTGGTAGACATGGAGGGAGGCAGTGGTAGACATGGAGGGAGGCAGTGGTAGACATGGAGGGAGGCAGTGGGAGACATGGAGGGAGGCAGTGGTAGACATGGAGGGAGGCAGTGGTAGACATGGAGGGAGGCAGTGGGAGACATGGAGGGAGGCAGTGCGAGACATGGAGGGAGGCCGTGGGAGACATGGAGGGAGGCAACTGGAGACATGGAGGGAGGAAGTGGGAGACATGGAGGGAGGAAGTGGGAGACATGGAGGGAGGCAATGGGTGACATGGACGGAGGCAGTGGGCAATATGAACGGAGGCAATGGGTGACATGGAGGGAGGCAGGGGGCGATATGGAGGGAGGCAATGGGTGACATGGAGGGAGGCAGTGGGTGACATGGAGGGAGGTAGTGGGTGACATGGAGGGAGGCAGTGGGAGACATGGAGGGAGGCAGTGGGTGACATGGAGGGAGGCCGTGGGTGACATGGAGGGAGGTAGTGGGAGACATGGAGGGAGGCAGTGGGAGACATGGAGGGAGGCAGTGCGAGACATGGATGGAGGCAGTGGGGGACATGGAGGGAGGCAGTGGGAGACATGGAGGGAGACAATGGGTGACATGGAGGGAGGCAGTGGGAGACATGAAGGGAGGCAGTGGGAGACATGGAGGGAGGCCGTGGGTGACATGGAGGGAGGTAGTGGGAGACATGGAGGGAGGCCGTGGGTGACATGAAGGGAGGCAGTGGGAGACATGGAGAGAGGTAGTGGGTAAAATGGAGGGAGGCAGTGGGTGACATGGAGGGAGTCGTGGGTGACATGAGGAAGGCCATGGTTGACATGGAGGGAGGCCGTGGGTGACATGAAGGGAGGCAGTGGGAGACATGGAGGGAGGCCGTGAGAGACATGGAGGGAGGCAGTGGGTGACATGGAGGGAGGCCGTGGGAGACATGGAGGGAGGCAGTAGGTGACATGGAGGGAGGTAGTGGGTGACATGGAGGGAGGCAGTGGGAGACATGGAGGTAGGCAGTGGGAGACATGGAGGGAGGCAGTGGGAGACATGGAGGGAGGCAGTGGGAGACATGGAGAGAGGCAGTGGGAGACATGGAGGGAGGCAGGGGGCGATATGGAGGGAGGCAATGGGTGACATGGAGGGAGGCAGTGGGTGACATGGAGGGAGGTAGTGGGTGACATGGAGGGAGGCAGTGGGAGACATGGAGGGAGGCAGTGGGTGACATGGAGGGAGGCCGTGGGTGACATGGAGGGAGGTAGTGGGAGACATGGAGGGAGGCAGTGGGAGACATGGAGGGAGGCAGTGCGAGACATGGATGGAGGCAGTGGGGGACATGGAGGGAGGCAGTGGGAGACATGGAGGGAGACAATGGGTGACATGGAGGGAGGCAGTGGGAGACATGAAGGGAGGCAGTGGGAGACATGGAGGGAGGCCGTGGGTGACATGGAGGGAGGTAGTGGGAGACATGGAGGGAGGCAGTGGGTGACATGGAGGGAGGCCGTGGGTGACATGGAGGGAGGTAGTGGGAGACATGGAGGGAGGCAGTGGGAGACATGGAGGGAGGCAGTGCGAGACATGGAGGGAGTCGTGGGTGACATGAGGAAGGCCATGGTTGACATGGAGGGAGGCCGTGGGTGACATGAAGGGAGGCAGTGGGAGACATGGAGGGAGGCCGTGAGAGACATGGAGGGAGGCAGTGGGTGACATGGAGGGAGGCCGTGGGAGACATGGAGGGAGGCAGTGGGTGACATGGAGGGAGGTAGTGGGTGACATGGAGGGAGGCAGTGGGAGACATGGAGGTAGGCAGTGGGAGACATGGAGGGAGGCAGTGGGAGACATGGAGGGAGGCAGTGGGAGACATGGAGAGAGGCAGTGGGAGACATGGAGGGAGGCAGTGGGAGACATGGAGGGAGGCAGTAGGAGACATGGAGGGAGGCAGTGGGAGACATGGAGGGAGGCAGTGGGAGACATGGAGGGAGGCAGTGGGAGACATGGAGGGAGCCGTGGGTGACATGGAGGGAGGCCATGGTTGACATGGAGGGAGGCCGTGGGTGACATGAAGGGAGGCAGTGGGAGACATGGAGGGAGCCGTGGGTGACATGGAGGGAGGCCATGGTTGACATGGAGGGAGGCCGTGGGAGACATGGAGGGAGGCAGTGGGTAACATGGGGGGAGGCAGTGGGTGACATGGAGGGAGGCAGTGGGTGACATGGAGGGAGGCAGTGGGTGACATGGAGGGAGGCAGTGGGTGACATGGAGGGAAACAGTGGGTGACATGGGGGGAGGCAGTGGGTGACATGGAGGGAGGCAGTGGGTGACATGGAGGGAGGCCATGGCAGACATGGAGGGAGACAGTGGGTGACATGGAGGGAGGCAGTGGGTGACATGGAGGGAGGCAGTGGGTGACATGGAGGGAGGCAGTGTGTGCAATGGAGGGAGGCAGTGTGTGACATGGAGGGAGGCAGTGGGTGACATGGGGGCGTGGGAGACATGGAGGGAGAGATGAAGGAAAAATGAATGACCAAGAGAACACAACAGGAAAATAGGAAAAAATTAGGAGTAGTGAAATAAAAGAGAAAAATAAAAGATGAAAAACAAAAAGAAGACAGAAGGAAAACAAATAAGAAACTGACTTGAGCACAGTAAAAGAAAAAAAGAAATAAGAGAAATACAATAGAAAACGCAGACAGAAAAATTATTTGCTGAAACAGAACTGGATACCTTGAAAGACTTGGCCATTTCTATTGTCTTGTGTTTACTAAGCAAAGTAAGGACATCTTGAACAAATATTGCAAGATTTTCAGTTACTGTTAAAGGTCCGGGTAGAAAAGGGGAAATGTCCTCGGGCGCGTCACTCTGCTCCCAGCTCCACGACGTATGTTACGTGAAAAATAGAAGAGAAAGGGGAGGGCCACAATAAAAAACAACTCCAAGTTATACACACTTCTTATTTTTAGAGTGGGAAGGGAGGGGTGGTAGGGGAAAACAGGGGAAGAATGATATTGAACACACTTTTAGGGTAGAGACACACTCACATGGAATTTCTAATATCATGAGCTGGTATTCTCGCCTCAGCATGTAATGACATAGGTTGTAGATGAGGAAGTGCCCTCTGGTATCTTCCTTGACAAAAAATAAAAGGGAAAAACAAAATAGTGTAATACAATTTAATTAGACAATGGGTGCATGAGATTTAAAACTTACAATTATGATACGATACGATATTTTCAAGCATAGAAAGGAGATGTCGCCGGGCTCCACAGTATATCCCTCTCTGGGTTGCAGTGTTGCTTCTCGGCTGATCCCTGCTGGCAGAAGGTCTTTGTATCTGTATATGGGGATAATTCTGGCTGCAGTATGGATACTTAAGGCCCGTGCACAGGCTATGTTCTCCTCCGGCCGCCTATCTCCTCCACAGATGTAGTCTTCAGCTTCGTTACTCCGTTGCGCGTGCGCATGCGCAGACGGCTAGATGCTGGGCCAGGATACAGGGAAAGAAAACTCCTCGCTACGGTGGCTTGGAAGGACCAAAAAACGTCAGACGCGTTTCGCCAATGCTTCCTCAGTGACGTAGGCAGAGTCAGGGTAGCTGCAGTCTTTTATATCTTGGGAGTTCTCCGGTTTAACCTTGAGTGTACTGATTATTCTCTAGGCACTTGGGATGTTCAACCTGTTAAAGGTCCCATTCTTATAAAAAAAATTCTTCGCTATTATCTGTACATTTATGTTAGTGATATGCTGATATCTCAGAAAAAGCATCGCATTGCAGTTTTGCAGGAATGATTTAAGCTACCTTTGATATTAGAGAGTTTAGTGAACACAGGCCTGCGTGCAATTCAATGTGGTGCTGACTTTCTGTGGAATTATACTTTTTGTTGTACAGTGGCGACAACCTTTATTTTAACTCGGCTAGCTCCGCGAATTTCAGATTATCCCGGTTATGTGCGGTTTTGTGTCGTTTTCGCCCGTAGTGAATTGCGTTATTTTCGCGCCCGTGATTTAAGCATTTTATTCTCGCTGTCTGCAATACTGCAATGCCGTGTAAAAACTCATTGGGGCGTTTGCGAGCTGTTGTCTTTGAAGTCTAATACCTTCGCGGTTCAACCTACAGTACGTCAGTACACAGTCTGTGCGTGCGCGCGCAGTAATAGTAAAATTGCATATTTAAAGTACATGCATTTGCAGTGCTGTGCTGCTGTACGGTACTGTACTGTATGTCTCATTTGAAAATTGTTGAAATGCATAGGCGTGTACAGTACTGTAGCAGTGTAAAGGGAACCCTCGCTACTGACATTGTTTGAGTAGCCCTTTTGGCAATATTGTATCTCCTTTCACATGTCAGTGCTACACACTGTATCAAACATTTAGAAACATTTAGAAACCATACACTGTATTATTGCATATACAGTACTTACCTGCCCTGTTAGAGGGTATAGAGCTACAGTAGCCTAGAATTTATTTGGGATACATACTCCTTTTTGGTCTACCCTTCCTCCACCTTATTTTTAATTCGCTGCTAACATAGGATTTATGTATTGAGGATATATTTTAATTGAGGATCTCTCCCAATAAATTTGTTTTTAACTTGATTTCATTGCACACATTACATCTCTCCCACACCATTCCTTTGAACGTGTGTCTGGTTTGAATCACATTCCTGCTTGACAGCAGTAATTTGCTGCGCATGCGCTTGTAACTTCGCCCACCACTGCTTGCTTACTGTACCTGAGTGAGTGACCCGACCAAAAAGAAATTTAAAGAAAGAAATTTAAAATAAAAGTTTTTTGGGTTCCAGGTTTCTGCTCATTCTGACTTAGCCGTTTCAAAGCAGCGTGGCTTTCTGCGCCATTACGGTCAATGATAGGACCCTCCTCGCCGGCGTGACCCTTTCTCGTCGCCATTACTGGTCAGACCCTGTTGGGGTCAAGTGAGGGGGTTCCTAACCTCTAAGGGCAAAATGAATTTTATTTCTAGGTGCCCTAGAACAGAATTTCCCATGCCAATTGGCCGTGAACTTGACCGAGGCCCTAGTCCCACGTCAATTGCGCGATCATTGCTCTTTTTTGACAATGTTGCCGATCTTGCGGCTTTGAGGTCTGGCAGTAAAAAAACACACAACAACATCTCCTTTATTTATGTACAGTACAGCAGGTCAAAACATGTACAGTACAGTAAAGAACAATACAGTCCAGTACAATTGTATGGTCTTACTGTACCTGTGATTACCAAAAAACTTTTCATGGTAAAAAAATTTATTTTTCCTTTCTCCACAAGCCTGCAAAAACCATCTCACTGTATAACGATATTCAATCTGTGGAATGTGAATAAATATTAATCAATAATATATACTGTAATGTACTGTATAATATTCTGTATACTGTATATATATAGAAATATTATTTTTCCGTCTGTACAGTATCTTGTTCCTCATTCTGTGAACAGTACAGTACTTCATTGAGAGAGGAGATGTTTTGTGTAGAGTATACGTGGCGCTTTGCTCATTTTCTGCAGTTACTGTAGTCATTGTGTTTTTAATCCGTCCCTAGCCAACCGTCAATCGTTTGACTGCGCCTGCATGTACTCTAATCCTTTTAGAGATGGGAGCTTGCTGCTTAAGGCGCATGGTCACCCACCCAACCCCCTCTCTCCACAGAGTCGTGAATGTTCTGAATATTGCCATTGTGTTCTTAATCTGTCCATAGCCGAGCTACAAAGCCTCAGTGTGCCTGCGTGTAATCACACCACCCCCCCCCCCCCCCCCCCCCCCCCCCCCCAACCCTTAGAGGCTTTAAAAGTAGAGTAAAAAAAACATTAACTGATTCATGTTGTTTTTTCATTCATTCTTATACTGTCGGGTGGGGGGGAGGGGGTGTGGTTGTTGTCAATGATTACGATAACCAGGAATGTGAATAAATATTTATTGTATTTCATCAGGTAAAAAAAATACAAAGATAAAAATAATCATGAATAATACAGTACATACTGCAGCCTTTATTAAATTCTTCTGACAGATTGAAATCGGAGAAACATTTACAAAACATTTGTAAAACATGGAGATACATGAAAAATGGACATTTATATGAATATTAATTAATAATACATACTGTAATGTACTGTATAATATATATATATATATATATATATATATATATATATATATATATATATATTGAAATATAATTTTTTCCGTCTGTACAGTATCTTGTTCCTCATTCTGTGAACAGTACAGTAATTCATTGAGAGAGGAGAGGTTTTGTGTAGAGTATACGTGGTGCTTTGCATATACATTTTGCAGGCACAGGCCCCTGCCTGTCCGGTGGAGCTAACAATCTACTGTTTGTTTTTGGTGCCTGAGGCACAGGGAGTTAAAGTGACTTGCTTTTTATGTACTGTATTTGGGGGTTGTATTTGGGGGTTGTATTTGGGGGTTGTATTTGGGGGTTTATTGATCAAATTATTATGATTATGATGAACTACCTTTTGAAATTACAGTACTGTACTCTACGGAATCAGTTATTTCTTTGAACTGCAGCACAACTAATCCTTCAGCCCTCCCCCATGCACACACAAACTATTTTAGCCACACACCTCCAGAGTCATTCATTTTCTGCAGTTACTTTAATCATTGTGTTTGTAATCCGTCCCTAGCCAAGCGTCAATCGCCTGACTGCGCCTGCGTGTACTCTAATCCTTTTAGAGATGGGAGCTTGCTGCTTAATGCGCATGAGTCACCCACCCAACCCCCTCTCTCCACAGAGTCGTTAATGTTCTGAATATTGCCATTGTGTTCTTAATCTGTCCATAGTCGAGTTACAAAGCCTCAGTGCGCCTGCGTGTAATCACACCACCCCCCCCCCAACCCTTAGAGGATTTGGTTACGGTAACGCTTTGGAAAATCCCATCTCGATTTTGAAATGTAAATCCGATTTGCACAGCATTGTGAGAATTGAGAGTAAAAAAACCATTAACTGATTCATGTTGTTTTGTCATTCATTCTTATTCATTGGTGTACTGTAGGGGTGGGGGGGGGGGGTTTGTGGTTGTTGTCAATGATTATGTTTAGCAGGAAAGTGAATAAATATTTATTTTATTTTATCATGAACCAAAAAATACAAATATAAAAATAATCATGAATAATACATAATGCAGTCTTTATTAAGTTCTTTTGGCAGATTGAAATTGGATAAACATTTAGAAAACATTTGTAAAACATGGGGAAACATGAATAATGCACATTTATAAGAATATTATTTAATAATATATACTGTAATGTATAATATATATATATATATATATATATATATATACAGTATAGTAATATTATTTTTTCCGTCTTTATCTTGTTCCTCATTCTGTCTACAGTACAGTAGTTCATTGAGAGAGGAGAGGTTTTGTGTACATCATTACTGCTGTTTATATACTGTACATTTTACTGTACAAACAGATTTGACTGGACACCAAACCCCACCTCCTCCCAGGCCACCCTTTTTTCCTGAAACAACAAGAAAACAAAAAATTAGTGCAGTTACTGTATGTGCGTACTGTATTATGGCATTGTGTGATGTGTAGTACTACTGTAGATGGCTGGTGCTGCTTTCTCTGGAAAGACAAAAATTGAGCAGTTACTAGGCAGTTACTGTAGTACTGTCAAACTAGTCTACTGTATACTGGAACTACTGTATACTCTGATTACTGTTAAATTCTATGTACTAGAACCTGATGGCTGGTGCTGCTCTCTCTGTAAAGAAAAAACTGTAACTACTGTATACTCTGACTATCTGGAAAGAAAATTCTGTGCCATACTTACCTGTATCATACTGTACTTACAATACTACAGCACAGTACTACTTTCCTGATGCTTGTCCATTACGCGCGATGACAATGGGCAACACAGTGGCAATATGGTCTATATATTTATTACAGCGTTCCACGGTGAGTACATCGTTCCAAAAACTCATTATGCCTTTCAACAACTCGTCCTTTTTGGAGGGTTTCGCCACTTTCCGGATATGGTCCTTCAGCTGATGCCAGACCATTTCGATCGGATTGAAGTCTGGCGATCTGTCATTGGAAAAAAAGGACAATTAGTTTAAGAGATACAGTACAGTACACCGTGAAAACAGTGGGGAAAAAATGAGACACAGTTACTGCACTTACTCCGCTGGCGTCTTCACCCAGTTGATATGCGCTGTTGACGCGGTGTGCTTCGGATCGTTGCCCTGGTAGAAGCGGTGACCATTCGGGAACTCGCGTGTGATGTATTGCACTATCTCAGGGACAATGTTGTCTTGGAAGAAAGCTTTATTCATGATTCCTATAGCAAGAAAAGAAAAGTGCTCAAAAAACTGCACAATAGTACAGTACAGTGCATACAGTAAGGCAACACTAGTAAAGTACAGTGCATAAGGCTACATTATATTTGATGTATTTTACCTTCAAGATGACAATGCATCCTGGTCCACGCCTAGAGATGGCACCCCACACACGCAGCTTCACGGGGTGTTTTGGCCGCGGCTTCAAAGATATACGGCCTTTTTTGTGGAATGCAAAGCTTGCAAATCTCTCCAGCGACACAGTAGACTCATCAGTGAAGATGCAATCCTGGAAAGTCTCTCTACTGTCGATCCATGCCTGGGCCTGGACCACTCTTTTGATTTTGTTTGCGTCCCGTATCATGGGGTACGCTCTGTAATGACAAGGAATAAAAAAATTTAGCAGCACAGTACAGTACAGTTTCATAAACAACACTTTTACCTCCTGTACTGTCCAGTACTAACCTCACACGTCCATATTTCCATCCAATGCTGTGTCTCATCTTCTTTAATATTGTAATATAAATATAAAAATACCAAAAATATATACTGTTGTACGATAAATATAAATATACAAAAAATGTATACTGTTGTACTATAAATATACAAAATATATACACTGTTGCACTATAATATAAATATACATAATATATATACTGTTGTAATATAAATATAAATATACATCCTATATATACCGTTGTACGATAAATATAAATATACAAAAAATGTATACTGTTGTACTATAAATATACAAAATATATATACTGTTGTAATATAAATATAAATATACAAAATGTATATACTGTTGTAATATAAATATAAATATACATCCTATATATACCGTTGTACGATAAATAAAAATATACAAAAAATGTATACTGTTGTACTATAAATATAAATATACAAAATATATATACTGTTGTACTATAAATATAAATATACAAAATATATATACTGTTGTAATATAAATATACATCCTATATATACCGTTGTACGATAAATATACAAAAAATGTATACTGTTGTACTATAAATATAAATATACAAACTATGTTGTAATATAAATCAACAGAAATAACAACAGTATTAGATACAGAACTGTACTGTAGATGTACTGTACGTACAGTACAGTACGTAGTTTTCTATATTTTTTTTTGTTAAGTTTTATAAATATACTTACGCGTTAGTTACCCTTGGTGCCCTTTTGCGGTCTCTGTTTTTTCCGTATGCATGATAGCACACGGTGGTTGCTGGCACAACGAGGTCAGAAGTAGCTAGCCAGCATTGGATAGCAGCAATTCGGTGTCCGCTCGTGTACATCTCCTTAATTCGCATGCTGAGCTCCTTTGAAATCTTTTTAACAGGCATTGCTGCGAGTAGAAAGAAATACAAACACAAGAATATGTATTCGATGTTTAGTCGATGTGTATTCTATGTGCAGTCAATACACAAAATGGATGGTGTATTTATACGGTAATGACTCACATTAGAGTACGCCCACTTTCAACACCTGTACCTGGTCGCCATGCATAAAAGGTTACACACTTTGCATAGCCCACCACTCGATGATCTTTATCTGAACCTGCCCTTGTCCAGATACTGCATTGTGCCACCTGCTTCCATGGAGCAACCCTGATTCTATGGACGCAGGAACCCACTCGCCTCTGCCGTGCCTGTCAAGCTGAAAAAGCAAAAGGCGGCAGCTGTTTCCACGCCAAGGCCAAAGCAACAGGCTAAGGCCAATAAAGAAAACCTTCTGCTGACCCCAAAGGCTAAGGGTTTTCTTAGACGTAAGCCTCATTATGTCAAGAAGATATACGGTGATGTACTCTCGACGCAAAACGATTGGCAGGCAACCCATCGAACCCGCAGACCACTTCCTCACATATTCTTCGACGACTCTGCTGTAGCTGTCCCGTCTTCTCCACCCCCATCTTCTCCGGTTCCATCCGACGACGACTCCGCCTCTGAAATCCACGGGTCACTTTCTCCTTTGCTCTTAGACGACTCTGCTTCTTGCCCGGAAATCCAAAGGTCACTTTCTCCATCCCTCTTCGACGACGCTGCCGCTTCTCCTCTACCGGGTATCCACAGGTTACCTCCTCCACTCTTCCTCGATGTTGATGCCGCTTCTGTCCATGGAACCCCCATCTCATCCTCCGTTGCACCCATCCCCCCAGATGTCCAGACGCCATGCACAAGAAGCAGCTCGTTAGACCGGATGCTGAATGGGATAAGTATGGATCTCCCCAGGAAAGCAAAGATAGATCTGCTTCTGGAGACAATGCTAAATGTGGAGCAACGGATGCTACAAATGGATCAACGGATGGATCGACGGATGGAGAAGATAGAGGCTGACATAGCGGGCATACATTATTTGCTCGTTGCTAATGCCCCTGTTTCCCCGACGCCGGAGCAGGGGGGTGACATGGATGTAATGAATGGGACCTTCGACCCCCTTCCATTACCAAGCGCACCCCCTCCACCAGAAGATTTAGTGTACATGTATGCCGTTGAGGAGGACATGACAACCCCGTCCAGACCACGCCAGGAGACAACACGGCGACCACGACCAGAGGAAAGCTTCCTCCCAGACAACCTACCATCGCCCGTCGCTTCAAGCACACCCGCTCCCAAAAGACCTACACCCGCTCGCATCGATACGGTGCCTGACATCACCCTGTGCGATCTGCCACTGAAGCTCAGGGAGAAGTATAGGTTGAAGAGTGCTGGTGCACCCCACAAGTATGCCTTGTTCATATTTAAGCACCATGTTCCCTACTCTTTGTACTGCGACTGGGCCTTCAAAGTGAACTACGATGGGAATCGCCTAAAAAAGGCGCTTCCTGTCAATTTAAGTAAAACATTCTAGATGAAATGCGGCTCTTTTATCTAATTACAGATCCTGTAATGAAATGCGTTCGAGACTGCATTAATGGCGTTTTGCACCATGCAAGGAATCGGCCATGGATGGACAATGTGGAGGACTTTCTGTGAGACCATACTGTTGTGCTGAACTGTATTGTACTGTACATGTTTTGACCTACAGTACCTGCTGTACTTAAACAAAGGAGATGTTGTTGTGTGTTTTTTTACACAGGACATGCACAACTCCAGTCCCTGGGGGCCGCAAACAGGCACGGTTTTCAAGGTTGTCCTGAAAACCTGCCCTGTTTTCTACCCTCGAGGACTGTACTGGTGCCGGTCTGACTGACAGTGTTGCGCACCATCCCACTGTACTGTACTGTATACTGTGTTTCTTTAATAAAGGAGATGTTACTTAAAATGTTTCAACATTGTACAGTATTTGTAAATAAATGTTTTTGCACTTACTCCACCAATAAAAGAACATGTTGATTTGTCTTACATTGTTTCCATTTGCTCCTTTAATAGTGTAACAAATGTCGAGGCTTACTGCACTGTTTTTTTACTGCCAGACCGCAAAGCCGCAAGATCGGCAACATTGTCAAAAAAGAGCAATGATCGCGCAATTGGCGTGGGAACTAGGGCCTCGGTCAAGTTCACGGCCAATTGGCGTGGGAACTTCTGTTCTAGGGCACCTAGAAATAAAATTCATTTTGCCCATAGATGTTAGGAACTCCCTCACTTGACCCCAACAGGGTCCGACCAGTAATGGCAACGAGAAAGGGTCACACCGGCGAGGAGGGTCCTATCATTGACCGTAATGGCGGAGAAAGCCGCGCTGCTTTGAAACGGCTAAGTCAGAATGAGCAGAAACCTGGAACCCATAACTCCGGTTCTGTTCAACCTAGAGGGCTCAGATTCGGTCACCATGTAGTCCTAGTTCCGGCAGGATTGCATGGCAAACAGCGATCCTCTCGTGGCAACAGAACGGAGTCAGGGTAATGGTAAAATTTAGGTTTCTGCCATTGACTTGCATGGCAGAAAAAAGCCACTTTTGTAATGTGCTTTTAAACTGTATTTTTGGATCTCCAGTTCAGGGGTACGTGGAAGGCTGATATTTGTCCACTATGGCAAGGGTACTTCCGCATGAGGACCAGGCAAATTTCGACCCGCTCAGACCCACAGAACGGATTATTTTAAATTATATTTATATATTTATATATTTATATTTTAAAGATATTAAAGAATGTATTGTATTTTGGGTCGAGGACTGTAGTGGTGCAGACTGTTTTGCACACCATCCCACTGTACAGTATACAGTATGTATTGACTTGTCGTTGTTTAATAAAGGAGATATTGTGTTTTGCTTTTTTTGTGACTTAAGAATTTGTTTTTAAAACATGTGACTGTAAACCATACTGACTGACAAATGTTTTCACACATGTACTGTAGCAGTAAACCATACACCTGTTGATGTTTTGAATTGCTGTGCACTTAAAATGTATTTACATTGTACAGTATTTGTAAATAAATGTTTTTGTACTTACTCCACCAATAAAAGGACATGTTGATTTGTCTTACATTGTTTCCATTTGCTCCTTTGATAGTGTAACAAAATACAGTGTTTCTAGAATGTCGAGGCTTACTGCACTGTACTGTATACAGTAGACATGCTCAGTATACTGTAAGAGTACTAAAAAAAATAGAAGAATAGAAACACACAAACTGTACTGTATGTACTGGCAGTGTATACTGTAGAAGACACATAATGTAAGTGATACTGTACATGTAGAATAAATGCATAGTTTTATTTTTTCGGGTTTATTACACAGTATACTGTACGGCCAGAAATCATCAGCATACAGTACTGTTTTGAGGTACAGTATTCTATCCTAATCAATAACAAGGGCAAAAAAACTGTAGACGTGGGGTTTTAAATCCGATTCAGCAGTGTGCAGGCATTGTCACACAACGCGATATTATCCATCGAAATCCCCCCATTAGCCGTTTTCTTTTCTGAGGAAAAACAAAAAGAAAAGTTTTAATGTACAGTAATGCTCAGCCCCCTAAAGAAGTACCCAGCCAGCCCCACCAGTAATTTTCTCCTGTTCACATGCGCATGCGCCTAGCGTTCCACCAATTGTTCAGTATCTGCAGTACAGTACTGTAGAAGCCGCTCAGCCAATGATATTGCTTACAGGAGAATCGCTTGACTTTGGAATCGCACCGATATTTATACAGTATTGTCAAAATAAAAAAAACACAGAAAATAATACGGCAACAATACTCACCATAGTATTTCCCATTCAGCTGGCGCCGGCGCCGGTCCACTGCCGGTACAGCTTTCTTGATCATCCACGTCGATAGTTTGCAGCGGGACTAGTCCACCTGTAGTCAGCTGGTGAGGCTGGAAATTGCTTAGTGTTACGTCGGTGCTGCCCGCGGACCAGACCCGTCCCTTGTGCTTAGGTGGGACGTAGGGATACACGCACCCGCAGCAAAGGGAGCGCATCCGGAGTGTGGTGTTAGTGTTGCCAGGCCAGGTATAGTAAGGAAGAAAATACTTGCCGGTACCGGTAGTAGAGGAGGAGTAGTTATTGCCGTTGCCAAGATCAGGGATTGGAGAGTTGCGATGGTCGAAGGTATAAGCCGTGTACCGCTTTAAATGCCGGGTAATCTTGGGTAAGGTCAGAACGTCGCTCTCAAACCGGGGAAGCCCAAGCCAGGGCGCTGCCAGTGAGGCGGTTATAAATCTAGGCTACCTTCTTGCGATCAGTATTGTAGAGATGGGGGGCCATTTCAAACTGCACCTCACACTGGTTTAGGAAACCCCTACAATTTTGCGGTTCACCTGCATAAGGCTTGGGGGTAGGAATCCTTACATCTGAGCTGCTAACTGCGCTTGCGGAGTGGGGGCTTACATCTGGCGGGGTCGCGGTCGGTACCCTGTCTGAGAGTACTGCGACCTGGCGTGTAAGTGACACAATTTGATCTGCCATGGCCTGGTTTTGCTGAAGCAGATTGGAGAGAAACTGTTGAAGTTCGGTCTGGTCTGCGTCTTGAGGGCTCGACATAATGTTATGCTGGTGCTGCCCGCAGACCAGACCCGTCCCCTGTGCTGAGGTGGGACATAGGGATACACGCACCCGCAGCAAAGGGAGCATGTCCGGAGTGTGGTGTTAGTGTTGCCAGGCCGGTATAGTAAGGAAGACAATACTTGCCGGTACCGGTAGTAGAGGAGGAGTAGTTATTGCCGTTGCCAAGATCAGGGATTGGAGAGTTGCGGATGGTCGAAGGTATAAGCCGTGTTACAGGGATGCCAGAAGTCACGAAGTCCAAGTAGAGCCGAAGTCGAGAGCCAGAGGGGGTAGTCGTCCAATCCGCGTCAATACCTGAGGAGTCACTGAGAGAGTAGTCAAATGCTTCCATACAGAACTATGTCGAGCGACGAGTGATGGGAAGCACAGGCATAATAAAGCTGGGCAGGCCAATGGGAAAATGGGGCAGGCCTGGAGGACTGCAAGGAGTCCTCCCTGATAGGAGGGGGGTGTTACAGCCCAGCTGAGTGTAATCATTAATTTGCATGGAACTGTGTGATGCTTGGGGGCGACGCCTCACTGCAGGAGCAGTGGTTAAAAGTGCTCTGTTAGGCGTGTGCTCTGTAAGCTGGGAATGCATGCACATAACGTCTGGCGTGCGTGTAGGTGTGCATGCAGGAGGGCATGGGAGCGCCCGGCAGAGGAATCGCCGAGGGGGATGATCCTGCGACGGCGTCAGGGGCGAGGAGTCGTGGAGGCCGGTAAGGCAGGATTGTTTTGTGTGTCCAGGGGCTCCCTGCGGAGAGGGAGTGCTCTGTGTGGGAAGCGAGGAGAATGCCGATTCCTGACAGTACCCCCCTCTTCAGGAACGGCCTCAGGACGGTCCAAGAACGGTTTCTCTGGAAACTTTTTCCTGAAGGATTTAAGAAGGGCCGGGGCATGAATGTCCTTTGAAGGTACCCAGGATCTCTCTTCAGGGCCAAAGCCCTTCCACTGCACCAAGAACTGGAGCTGACCCCTGGATAGGCGAGAATCCAAAAGAGAGTGAACTTCGTATTCCTCGTTATTTTGTACAGTAATGGGATCCGGTTTACGAGTCTGATCCGGAAAGAAGTGACTGGAGATAAATGGTTTTAAGAGGGACACATGAAAGACATTGGGAATCTTCATACTGGGTGGTAGTTGGAGCCGGAATGCCACAGGATTGATTTGTTCACAAATAAGGAAGGGTCCCAGGAACTTAGGTGCCAGTTTAGGAGATGGTACCTTGAGATGGATATTCCTAGAGGAGAGCCATACCAAATCCCCTGGTTTGTAACTGGGCGCCGAACGACGACGACGATCGGCCTGTAATTTCGATGTGCGGGAGGAGTTGAGAAGGGTAGACTGAATCCTGGACCATGCGGTTTGGAGGGAAGAAATGCATTCATCTACAGCTGGTACTCCAGAAGGAATGTTGGGGATGGGAAGACAGGGAGGGTGGAACCCATAATTTATAAAGAAGGGTGACTCCCGGGTGGACTCGTTTTTTGCAGAATTGACAGCATACTCTGCCCAAGAGAGGAGTTGAGCCCAATCATCCTGGAAATCGGATATAAAACATCTCAGGTACTTCTCCAGGGATTGATTAATTCTCTCTGTTTGTCCATTGGACTGAGGATGATAGGCGGAAGAGAAGGAAGAAGAGATGCCCAATCTCTTCGTGAAAGCTCTCCAAAATTTGGATACGAACTGAGAACCTCTGTCAGAAACAATGGTCAAAGGAATCCCATAAATCCGGAAAATCTGCTCCGTAAAGATATCAGCAAGGGCGGGGGAGGTGGGTAATCCTTTAAGTGGAATGAAATGGGACATCTTCGAGAACCTGTCCACGACCACCAAGATAGTGTTCATTCCTCTGGACCTGGGCAACTCCACAATGAAGTCCATAGAAATGTGGGACCAGGAGCGGTCGGGAACTGGGAGGGGTAACAGAAAACCCTGAGGCTTTTGACGGAGAGTCTTGCTTTGAGCGCACGTGGGGCATGCGCGGGTAAACTCCAGAATATCTTGAGACATCCTTGGCCATCAAAAATTCTGACGAATGAGATCAGTAGTCTTCTTAAAACCTGGATGACCTGCAGATTTAGAGGAGTGACCCCAAGACAGGACCTCTGGAACAAATTTGGATGGTACAAAGAGTTTGTTGTCGGGAACGACCAAGTCCTTGGGAATGCGTCTCTGGGAGTGCAAAATTTTGTCAAGATTCTTGAAAGTAGACGTGGCGAGAATCCTCTCATGTGGAAGGATAGTCTCCAACGATTCCTCTGGCCTCTCCTCAGAAGAATGTATACGGGAGAGTGCGTCTGCCTTTACATTCTTGGTCCCGGGGATATAGGACAGGTGAAAATCGAATCGAGAAAAAAAAAGAGCCCAACGAGCTTGTTGTGGACCAAGGCGTCGAGCGTTCTCTATGTAAAGAAGGTTCTTGTGGTCTGTGAGAATAGCAAACGGCTCTTTTGACCCCTCCAGCAGGTGTCTCCACTCTTGAAGAGCCATCTTCACGGCCAGAAGTTCCCTGTTACCCACGTCATAGTTCCTCTCGGCAGACGAGAATTTCTTGGAAAAATATGCACAGGGATGTACACTGGCGACACACTTTATTCGAGCTCGGCTAGTCCCACGAATTCGGGTATACCCGGGTGTATTGAGGTTTGTGACTGTTTTCTGCCCGAGTGCATTGAGGTATTTTTCAGGCAGGGATTGAAGCATTTTATTCCCGCTGGCTGCAATACTGCACAGTATATATATATATACTGCATTACAATTCATGAATTTATGCCATCTGGTAGACACACGAAGCATTGCAGCCTATTAAATCCTAATCATTATCATTTAACAGATCAGCCGCCCGTCAGCCAGGCATGAACCCAGGCTGGGAAGGCAAACACAACGGGGCTTGTCAGAGGTGAGGAGCGGCGCATTCCAGGTATCTGCCAGGTACATACTGGGTATTTGCTCGAATAAAGTGTGTCGGTGCAGTAACTTATCTTGGGGCGTGGGTCTCTGGGAGAGAACGGCACCAGCGCCGCAATCAGAAGCGTCGACCTCCAGGACGAAGGGAAGTTCGATGTTGGGATGACGGAGAATAGGTGCGGATATAAAGGCTTCCTTGAGTGTCTCGAAGGCGGAGATGGCTTTGGATGACCAAGCAGAAGGATCAGCTCCTTTTTTGGTGAGCGCAGTGAGGGGTGCCACAATGGTGGAAAAACTCAGTATAAACTTACGATAGTAATTAGCGAACCCTAAAAAACGTTGTATGGCCTTGAGAGAGTTGGATCTTGGCCATTCAGTGACTGCTTGAAGTTTACCGGAATCCATCATAAACCCCTCATCGGAAATGATATACCCCAGGAACAGAGTAGAGGTCTGATGAAAGGTGCACTTCTCCAGTTTGGCGTACAAATGGTGTTCACGGAGATGGGAAAGGACGTAGGAGGTGTGGCGTATATGGTCCTGGAGATCTTTGGAAAAAATCAGGATATAATCCAAGTATACAATAACAAAAATATTGAGTACCTTACGAAAGACGTCGTTGATGAAATCCTGGAAGACAGCGGGAGCATTAGATAAGCCGAAAGGCATTACCAGATATTCGTAGTGTCCACTACGCGTGTTGAAGGCCGTCTTCCATTCATCCCCCTTCCTGATGCGCACCAGGTTATAGGCACCACGTAGATCCAACTTGGAAAAAATCTTGGCCCCCTGTAATTTATCGAACAGTTCAGTAATAAGGGGAAGGGGGTAATGATTTTTAATAGTGATGTGGTTTAAACCCCTGTAGTCGATGCAAGGCCTCAACGACCCGTCCTTTTTCTTGACGAAGAAAAACCCAGCGCCTGCTGGGGAATTGGAGTGACGAATAAAGCCTTTCTTGAGATTCTCCTGGATATATTCATCCATAGCGTGAAATTCTGGTAACGACAAGGGGTAGGTCTTGGACTTGGGTAGGGAGTAACCTGGAACTAGATCGATCGGACAATTGTAAGTCCTGTGTGGCGGCAAGAGGTCTGACTGTACCTTATTGAAAACGTCCCGGAATTGATGGTAAACGGAAGGTAGAATAACTTCGGGAACAGAGGTATTGGCAGCAGTTGATGAGTCTCGCCTGACCTCGGCCTCCAGGAAATGGGAGCAGAGGAAGTCCAGTCAATGAGAGGATTGTTAAGCTGTAGCCAAGGAAGGCCAAGGGTGATGGGTATCCCAGGAGCGTGAATGGCATCGAGAACTAAGATCTCCTTGTGCAGATGTGAGGACAGTAGCAAGGGAGCAGTCTCTAAGGAGATGTGGGCCGGGGTAAGAGGACGTCCATCGATACCGACGAGTGCGATGGGAACCTTCTTTCTCACGAGTGGTATGCGGTTTAACCTGGCGAATTCCTTCTCACGAGTGGTATGCGGTTTAACCTGGCGAATTCCAGATCCACGAAGTTTCCTCCAGCTCCTGAGTCAATGAAAGCGGCGGTAGAAGTCTTGAACTTATCGCCTGAAAGGGAGGCTGGAAATGTAAGTTTCTTAGGGAGTTCACCTTTAGAAAGGGGACGTGGAGACATTACACCCAGAGAGAGCCCCTCTGTACTCACTGGGTGTTCCCGTTTTCCCGGAAGCAGTGGACACTCCCGAACCAGATGTTCCATGGATCCGCAGTAGAAACACAATCCCCCGGCGTGGCGGAACTGCCGTATTGGTGTGCGGATGCGTTGTACCCCCAATTGCATTGGCTCTGGCAACTCCAGTGCAGGAGTGTTGCTGAGAGTACTGGAGAACGGAACTTGAAAGTTATGGACGCGAGTGCGCTGACACTCTGAGCGGCGTACCTGGATATGTTGATCCACTCGGACAGCCAAATCAATGAGGACCTCCAATTGATCCGGCCTGGATTGGCGAGAGAGTTCATCCTTGATGGGATCTGCCAGGCCTTGCCAGAACACGGAGACGAGAGCCTCTTGTCCCCAGTTAGTCTCGGCTGCTAGAGTCCGGAATTCCACAGCATACTGCGTCACCGTTCGCCGTCCCTGAGTGATCTGAAGGAGAGAAACAGATGCCATCTCCCGACGAGCGGGAGAATCGAATACTTGTTGAAACTCGGCTTTAAATGCCGGGTAATCTTGGGTAAGGTCAGAACGTCGCTCTCAAACCGGGGAAGCCCAAGCCAGGGCGCTGCCAGTGAGGAGGTTATAAATCTAGGCTACCTTCTTGCGATCAGTATTGTAGAGATGGGGGGCCATTTCAAACTGCACCTCACACTGGTTTAGGAAACCCCTACAATTTTGCGGTTCACCTGCATAAGGCTTGGGGGTAGGAATCCTTACATCTGAGCTGCTAACTACGCTTGCGGAGTGGGGGCTTACATCTGGTGGGGTCGCGGTCGGTAACCTGTCTGAGAGTACTGCGACCTGGCGTGTAAGTGACACAATTTGATCCGCCATGGCCTGGTTTTGCTGAAGCAGATTGGAGAGAAACTGTTGAAGTTCGGTCTGGTCTGCGTCTTGAGGGCTCGACATAATGTTACGCCGGTGCTGCCCGCAGACCAGACCCATCCCCTGTGCTGAGGTGGGACATAGGGATACACGCACCCGCAGCAAAGGGAGCACGTCCGGAGTGTGGTGTTAGTGTTGTCAGGCCGGTATAGTAAGGAAGACAATACTTGCCGGTACCGGTAGTAGAGGAGGAGTAGTTATTGCCGTTGCCAAGATCAGGGATTGGAGAGTTGCGGATGGTCGAAGGTATAAGCCGTGTTACAGGGATGCCAGAAGTCACGAAGTCCAAGTAGAGCCGAAGTCGAGAGCCAGAGGGGGTAGTCGTCCAATCCGCGTCAATACCTGAGGAGTCACTGAGAGAGTAGTCAAATGCTTCCATACAGAACTATGTCGAGCGACGAGTGATGGGAAGCACAGGCATAATAAAGCTGGGCAGGCCAATGGGAAAAGGGGGCAGGCCTGGAGGACTGCAAGGAGTCCTCCCTGATAGGAGGGGGGTGTTACAGCCCAGCTGAGTGTAATCATTAATTTGCATGGAACTGTGTGATGCTTGGGGGCGACGCCTCACTGCAGGAGCAGTGGTTAAAAGTGCTCTGTTAGGCGTGTGCTCTGTAAGCTGGGAATGCATGCACATAACGTCTGGGGCTGGCGTGCGTGTACGTGTGCGTGCAGGAGGGCGTGGGAGCGCCCGGCGCTGAGCAGAGGAATCGCCGAGGGGGATGATCCTGCGACAGCGTCAGGGGCGAGGAGTCGTGGAGGCCGGTAAGGCAGGATTGTTTTGTGTGTCCAGGGGCTCCCTGCGGAGAGGGAGTGCTCTGTGTGGGAAGCGAGGAGAACGCCGATTCCTGACACTTAGGTACATGCAAGCTTCATCGAAACTGCACGCGAAATCCGGCTCAGCCTCAGGCTCAGGCTCAGGGTTGTCACTGACGGCGGGACTGTCATTAGAAGCCGGTGCTGGTGCATTGCTTGGCAGCGACTGTCGTTTCTTAGTTGGTTTTAACATGACCCTTCGCCTTTTGCCGCCTTCATGATCATAGATACCGGAAAAATCCGGTGATACACACCAATACCCTCCAACAAATTGTGGCTCAATACGATGAAAACAGGGATCGCTACATAACCTTTTCCTTACTGCACGCTTCCACGTATGAGGAGTTGGCGAAAAATTTGTAAAAGTCATAGTTTTCGATAAAATACTGATAAATTTGAACAACTGTTGCCATCTTATCATCTGTTGCATTAATCGCGGCACATATCAAATACGCGTAACTTCTGTCAGGTTTTTGGAAAGCGGGCTGCACTTGAACACTCATGGCGGGTGGGTCTCTGGAGAATACTGTAACTGAAACTGGTCTTTGTCTTTCTTTAATGTGTAAAGCCTAAATTGATACATTTTTGCAACCTCTTCCTTCAGTCTCAAGGCCAAGTTACAATAGCACACTGTGGTATCTTTTTTAAACGAAACACCTGCAAGTCGACACATTACTGAAGCGCATGCTCATTACAATTCATGAATTTCTGCCATCTGGCGGACACGCAAAGCATTGCAGCCTATTAAATCCAGAACCATTATAAAAAAACGCATCAACCGCGCGTCAGCCGGGCATGACCCATGGCTGGGAACACAAAATGAACGCGACATGCGCCAGGTGAAGAGCGTCGCATTCCAGGAAAGAGCCAGGGAAAAACCGGTGATTTGTTAGAATAAAAGCTGCCGCAGCAGTATTTCAATGTATTTAGGCCACTGTAATGCTAATCTTAGCTTCAATTAATTATAGTTTCTGAGCTAGTTGTGCACAATCAATCAGAAAACAGACTATTTCTAACTAATTTCAAGTCAGGGGGACAGAGAGTCAAATAGTGATGACTACATTTTGGGTTTTGGGTCTGACGGAACATGTCTAGAATGAAACGATATTGGCACTCTCTTGCATTGAGTATTCTGTGCCCAGCAGACTAATAGAATGGCTAATAGTATCATTTCAAAATCTGAGCTGAATTGGTTAAACATGAGCCAACTCAACCCCTAATGTCTGGGACGGCATTGGGGCTAAGGGACCGCTAAAATACAGGTTAAGCCCAGTCCCTGGTCCCTGTCATCCTTCCCTGGGGCTCATCTGGCCACCAGACCCCTGCACTACCCTGTTAATACATGCCCGGAAGCCCCTTGCATCCTACAGTATGTACTTTAAAAATGTATGCTTTCTTTCTGTGCATGAAACTGTATTAAAAAGTATACACATGTGCTCGTGTAAACAATAAAGCAGAGTCAGCACCTCTGGACATGCAGGGCTGAGAAACCTTTTGAGCAGTCTGCATGTCCAGAGAAAATGGCTGCTGAGTCTGGACAGGGAGAAGAGGTGCAGGGACAAAGGAAATTGTGTCATGGGGCGGAGATCTGGCTGGAGGGGACATCTGCCCAAAGACCGGAGCAAATTTCTGCCTCCCAGCCATAGCAGCGCCAGCCCAGCGGTTGCAGAGTCCCCTGGAAGGCACTGCACTCATTGGTCCATTTGAATTTCCTCTTCAAAGCCCAATAACTCTGAAAACCGGCCCCCAGCCCTGATTGGTCCATGGAGGCGGGCCCTCTCTTCCACATTGGCCCGTGAGCTAATTCTGTGCTCTGATTAGTCGGGAGCCCCTCTACCATTGCCACAGAGAGCAGAACTTTCAGGAGATTCAAAAGTGCTCTGCTACAACTTGCACCACAGAGGTCCGGACGGCCTCTACCAAGGGCCGATGCAAGGGTATTTGTCACCCTTGGTGAACCTTCAGCCCTGCGTGCCTCCCGGCCAACCATCCCCCTTGAACATTCAGATTTTGTTGTTGTTATTATTATAGCCCCATTCTCACTCACCCTCCTCTCTCGTATCATCCCCCACCTCCTCCTCTCACCCCCCTATCACTCCTCCTGTCTCACCCCCTCCCTCCTTGCTCAGCTAGGACCTGGTATTTGTCTGACCTGGTGTTTGTCTATGATATAGACCTAACCAGGAAGTGTCGGTATTCCTACGCACAGCAAAGACATCTGCTCCATCGTGTGGAGCTTTGCAGTGGACACTAACCTGAATCCAGGACTTTATCTTTCGCGATTGTCGCTTTTTACCAATCTATGTTACTCATTGTAAGTGTGGCTATGCCCTTCCCTATTCTTATTTAATATATTTTGATACTGATCCCCAGTGCGCTCTGTGTCTCTTCTTCTCTTTGATTTGGAGGTCTCCGGTGTGGGACATCCGTTGGAGCCTTGGAGTGTTCCAGCACAGCAGATGAAAGGAGTTCAGGCACAAGTTTAACCTGTGGGAGCACGAGCGGGGCTATCGTTTTTAATCCTCCTCTCACCCCCTCCCACTCCTCCTCAATCATCCCCACTCCCCTGTTTTTCTCACCCCTCCTCTTCCTCTCTCACCCTCCTCACTCACTCCCCCTCACCACCCCCCTCTCCTCCCTCACTCCCTTCTCCTCCCTCACTCCCCCCTCTCCTCCCTCACTCCACCTCCTCCTTACACTCACACCCTCCATCCTCTCATCCCCCTCCTCCTCTTCCTCTCAACCCCATCCTCCTTTTCCTCTCACCCCCATCTGCCTCTTCCTCTCTCCCCTCCTTCTGCTCTTTGTCTCACCCCTCCCTCTCCTCTTCCTCTCACTTCCTCCTCCTCCTATCCCTCCTTCTCCTCTTCCTCTAACCCTACTCCTTCTCCTCTTCCTCTCTCACCCCCTCCTCATCCACTTCTCTCACCCCCTCCTCATCCACTTCTCTCACCCACCTTCTCCTTCTCTTCTTCTCTCAACCCCCTCCTCCTCTCTTACTCACTCCTCCACCTCCTCTCAGCTACCTGGTTTCAGTGGTCTGAGGTGGAGATGGCAGGTGGAGGGCAGCAGAGGAGAAAGACGGTGGGTGGCGGGAGAAGAGGATGGAGAACGGCAGGAGCAGGACAGCAGAGGAGGGGACATCAGGTGGCTGTGTGAGAAGAGGACTGAGGAACATGGGAGCAGAGTAGGATGGCCGGGGGAGGAGCTACGCTATAGCAGCAGAAGATACCGGAAGTCAGTGAAGATGTTTGGCTGATCCCTAAGAAACAATGTGCTGGAACTTAATTTGGCTGAGTTCACCCACACATTTAGCCCTGCTCACACACATGTATATAAAAGGTGATATTCTCTGATGGCAGGCAATAAAAGCATTTTACGGTGCTTTCTTTCTTAAGAGAAACAAAGGCGATGGATGGTTTTAACAGGATAAATCATTTGGGATTTGATGTCTTTAATAAACCAGATATAATTATTAATAATTAAAAAAAAGGGTAACAACATTTGTTAAGTTAGCTAGTAAGAATAATATGTGGTCCCTTCCTGCCATGCAGGGAATCATGCAAAATTACGATAATTGTCATTACGAGAATGTGGGTCCAAGCTACCAAAAGGGTACAGGAAACCACTGAATGATAGCATTTCAGATAGCTAAAAATATACACTTCCTAACTTTCTAAGCAAGTGTGAAAAAACAGAGTACAATTTACTGTCCTGCCAGCTACCATTTTTTTTCTCAAATGTGCCCTGACATTGGAGGTTAACTTGGAAACAGGGTTTACCAGGGGCAAGACTTGTACTGTTCTTCTCATAGAGATTTAAAAATGAACAAAGGGATGTGCACACCAAAAAGAAGAAATTGAATTAGTAATACTCACGCTTGAATTTCTCAGGGTGCTCCAGAGAGAAGACAATAAAACCATTTATCAGAAGGAATAGTAGAAGAGAATCTCTAGACACTCCAAAGGTTACTGCTAAATCTTTTAAACTTTTATTGACATGATGTAGAGACATATCAAAAATTAATGAGCAATCCACTAGAGAGATATCAAAGGGAATGATATATTTCACTCTCAAGGGGCAAGTACCATGGGATTCTGAAAGAAAATTAGTTTACATTTCTGTACAGGGAGAAGCCTAGGTTATCATTATTTTATTTTTTACTAATGATACATAAAAGTATAGAGAACCCTCTAGGATGGCCTATAATATCAGGCATTGATTCTTTGACTTCACATCTGTCGCAGTACATTGATAGTTATCTTGAAAAATATGTCAGGAATTTAAGCTCTTACCTAATGGATACGACAGATGTCTTCATAGCATTAGATGAAATTCAATGGCAAAAACATTATATACTAGTGATGTGTGATGTTAGTTCACGCTATACATTTATAGATCACAAAAAAGGCCAGGAGGCAATTGAAAGAATTTTGAATGAAGACAAAGAGGTTACTCCTGTACAAACAGATTTTCTCCTAGATGGAATGGACTTCATCCTTAAGCACAATATTTTTTTCTCTGATGGCTACTTTTAACTACAGAAATGTGGGACCGCCATGGGGCCCAGGTTTGCGCCAAGCTATGTTCATTTATTCAAGGCTCGTCTGCGGAGGCCTACACCACTTGTTCCAGTACTCTTGGCACAAACCTGGTCACATGGCGAAGGTACATAGATGATATCCTGTTCATTTGGAAAGGGGGAGATGATACGCTCAATCAATTTTTGTCAGGTATTAACCATAATGATAATAAATGGGGAAGGGGGAGGGGGGGGGTGAGGAGAGGGAGGGGGGGGAGGACGCACTTCCGTGACGTCAGCACGTGACAGTGCGGTGTCGAGCGCAGCTCCGAGGCAAACGCTGCAAGGGTGAGCTGTATCGAGGCGTCTTATTACCCCCAGTGAGACTCCCCCCACCCGGCTAGCTAATGTTCGGTGGTGTTCATTAATACACCACGCCGGGTGGATGTCTTCGATCTACGTGCTATTATAATTTGACACTGTGTGCTATGGACTAGGGTCTCAGCCAAACTGGTATTACTCACCATGGAATTATCTATGTAGAATAATTGAGTAGACCCTAACCTAAATCGCACACCTCTAACTTGCATAGGGGGAACTGAGCAATTGATACCATCATAATTAGGCTCACAGACGCAATCACCCATTTGACACTGTATTAGAAACGTTACTCATTACTATTTCCCTCCCTACCCGGTTAACTAAATGCTCGGTGGTGTTCATTAATACACCACACCGGGTGGGAGCTTTATACAGTATATCTGACCTACACTAAGTGGGTCATTCAATTAGGTCACACTCACTGAGGCTCCATTCATTTATCGATTGATAACCTAGTGAGGCATATAGCAGACCTTAGCATTGACTCACCACACTTCACTAAGAGTGCTATTTAATATTATCTCCCTCCTCACCCGGCTAACTAAACGTCCGGTGGTGTTCATTAATACACCACACCGGGTGGGAGCTGTATAGAGTACATCTGATCTAAATCAAGTTGGTTTTGGAACTAGGTCAAGACCTCAGTACCAACTCACTCTATGTAACTTCACACTGTGGGCTCAGTAACCAACACTGTTACACTTGGAAATATAATTTGCTTACACATCTTTACTTAACTATACTGTGCCGTTTCCACGGAAGTTCGTGGGGAGTAGCTCATCAATCAATATTTATTTGTGTGAGCACTTCCAAATAGGCTGAGGCACTATATTTCTGACAGAGATTGTGAATGTGCCATGAGGAAGACTTCTGCACAATATACATATATATATATATATATATATACCATGCATTTGGCTTCCAGCCTTTCCCTAGCTACATAGTAGCCTTTTAACTTAACTTTATATTTTCATACGTCGTCTTTAGGGACCCTTATACATTAATTTTTAATTTTTATTGTTGACTCTTGACGATTGGAGTAACCTTTTGGATGTATTGATTTTCATACATATTTAGCATGTGAGTGTTGTGACACTGTACATCTATCACTCACTAAAGTTTTCCATGAGTATTCCCCTTGAGTCACCTCCCATTCATTGTAGGTATACCTTTATGTGTCTTGTCCGGTTCATCTCTGATAGGACAACAATGATCTGCATTTCTATACCTCACTGAGGCATAAGCTAAACATCCATCCTGCATATGCCAGTCATTTAGGGTTCCCTAGATTGATACGGCAACCAGCCTAGTTTATAGGACTGGGAGCTAGCTATTTAATTAGGTTTTAAGTGTTTTATGTTCACTGTTACCACAATAATTAATTAAAGGTTTATTTTATTTCATACCCTTTCATCACCTCACGAGTGCTTGTTCTAAAGGGGTCCTTTCTCTTGCCTAGGCAAGTACAACCTATATTAACCATAATGACCAAAATGTACAATTTCCTTACATACTAAGAAATCAAGAAATTGATTAAATTGATTTGTCAATCTATATTGAGAACAGACTGGAGACAAGGACGTTCTTCAAGCCAGTAGACTGCAATAATTGTATATTCTAGTCTAGTTGCCCCCACAATTAGTGGAAAGATAATATTCCTTTCAGTCAGTACAGGAGATTGAAATGCAACTGTACGGACAAGGAGGTATTGTCCAGCAGTCTGAGGTTCTTACTAACCAATTTCTGGAAAGTGATTATGACAAATCGATGAAAGACAATGCCTTAGAAAGAATGATGAGACTGGATAGAACCACCTCTAATAAAAAGAAAAAACAACAAATGGATGTGAAGCATCTTTCATTATGCACTATAACAGAGAGGCCAATAAAATAAATGGCATCATTTTTTTTTTAAATGGCGTATTTTGCAAAATGACCCTGTTCTCATAGATGCTATTACGGAGAAAGTCCCTAATTTAAAGGGGAAATTGTCACCTAGCTCTCCTCTGAGGAAATATGCTAATCCTATCAAAAGTTGGTTAGGAATACCGAAAAGTTTCTTTGGCTGTGAGAAATGTAAGGCCTGTCAGTTCTGTACAAAAGATAATAAAAAGGTAAAATCGAATGTATTGGGTACTCTTTTCAACATCTCTAAACATATAAATTGTAAAACTGAGTATGTGGTCTACCTATTGGAGTGCTCATGCAGGCTTCAATACCTGGGAAAGACCACTAGACACGTGAGAGCTCCAATTTTGGAACATTTGGGAAATATCCGCAGGAAAGTGATAACTCATAATGTATCCAAACATTTTGGAAATTGCCACTGATCAGATGCCCAAGGATTGGTATACATAGGGATAGAACATATGTTACCACGTTGGAGAAGAGGGGGTAGGGATCTAGCTCTCAGTAATAGAGAATTTGGATACATAAATTAGAGAAACTCGCTCCAAAAGGACTTCATGTGGATATGGAGATATGAGTTTCTCTGCTCTAATTGACCTATGTTCGTTTCTAGTCTGATTACTAAAAATGCCATTCAATTCCATTATCCCTCACATATTTGGATTTCTCTGCATGGACTTTTAAAGATATGTGTCGAATAGAGGTGTATATATAGACACTCCTTATTGATTTCACATTAGCTAGGAATAAAAGATCATAACAAGAATCAATATATTAGTTGATGATTTGTATTAATGTTCATGATATTATAATGGAATCCTCTGGAGAAGGATTGATGTTATGGATAGTTTGTAGATACGTGTTACAAATCCTTGTCTCTTTCTCTCCCCTTCCCTATGTGGTTCTGTTTGGTAACATATTGATGTTTCAATTATATAACAATTGTTTATATGTTTCTGTTGCATCTGTCAACCTCATCATTAAGAAATTGGTTGTGGTTCTCTGATCTAATGGACATATAGGTGTCTTTGGATAACCATGTCAGATAGGATTCTAGAGATGAAATATATCATGAACTTGCATCTATGTTATTGATATGTCTGGTCTTTAATATTTTGTTGAATATCTGCTGTCTTATTATAATGGAGATGAGAAAACCGGTGCTTCAAAGGTAAATTGTATCCATATATATTATAGATACTCCACAGTAGGAATCCATATAGGATATAGAAGGTATCAGCATCCCATAACCGGGGAATGGGGAACTAGTACCTAGTGCTGCCAAAGGCCCAAACACAATAATAAAGGTACAATACATGTCCGCACACTGACAAATAAATTATGAATAAGATAACAGTGCTGAGGTAACTCACTCAGTGGGTATCCATATGTCCTGTCCATCCATGGAGTCCATATTGCTGGTCAAACGGTGTGCACAATCTGCCACAGCAAGGGTAAGCAAACAAAAAATAGGTAAATCCAAGTAGAGAAGAATGGTGGAGCACAGCTAGAAAAAATTAAGGTCTGGAGGCTTGTGGCAAGTTAAAAAATGCTTTAATCTAATGCATAAGTAGACCGGGCTACAAACAGATAGGTTCTCTTATCTGCATTTTTTATGATCAATTGTTTATTGTCTAAGTGTTTTTAACCCTTCTTTTTCACCTTTAGTTAAATTATTAGTTTTGGATTTAATACCTACAGTGTTAAATTGGTAGCCTCTTGCCAAGATGGAAATATCCCTTTCTACCATTTTTTCAAATGTGGCTATAGCATTAAACCTAACAAAAGTGGGATAGAAATTAGATTTTCTTTTAAAGCCAGAATCCCTTCAGCCAAAAAAAGGCCAGGGGGTCATTTTGTGAATTTTGATCATCAAGCAATTCATTCATGTCCTTAAGGTGACAAAAATCCTTAAATGAATAGTTAGTAAGAGCACTCAGGGTGGGTACGTCAACAGCAGGTGTACCTACATTGTTCTCAGAAGGAGAATCAACATTAATAACATCACATGACTTTAATGAACTTGTCAGCCCCCTTATTAAATAATTTTTTCACAGTCAACTTTCTTATGAATTTATGTAAATCCACAATGGTGTCAAATAGATTGAAGTTGGTATCGGGGGGGGGGAGGTGGGGGGGGGCAAACGTATACACTATCACTCACTATACAACTAGTGGTGAATCTGATATATCGGACAATGAGGTCTCTGGTCAATCAGTATAATTTCAAAGTACACATGATAACAGTGGGACTTTGTCAAAATCTTCTAAAGCCATGGCGACCAGAAGCCACCAGAAGCCGCTGGGGCCAAGGTAATGGAAGATACAGAGGCCTTCGCTGCTCCCCTGGCATTTAATTTGAATGCCTTCTGGAAGAGTGTAGTGCCTCTGTAACCGCCGTGCCCCCCTAGAAAATCTCATGCCCCCCAATTTGCGCTCCGCTGCTCTAAAGGACACCAAAATTAAAAAAATAGAATTAGAATACAATTGACGAAACTTACAATGTGTAAAAAATGTATTGGAGTCACAGACTGGGAGATGGTTAGTGGGTGTTAATAGATATTAGTGGGTCCGGACCACGAACGCCATCAGCTGTTTGAATTCTTTATTCCTCTCTCCAACCGGTCTGTGACTCAGCCAATTGGTATGCGCAAATCACTCCATTTTTTATCACAGTCACCATAGTGTCACTAATGTATGCACGGTTGATATTCTAGTTTTCTTTAAGCATATTTCTTTAATATACACTATATGATTTAAAGGGATCACGTACATTTGTACAATTATTAAGCCACATATTATAATCAGGAGGAGCACGAGAACCCTGATGAAGGCCATTAGAGTCAGAAACGTCGGTTGGTCTACATTTTCTCAATAGAAGCTTTAAAATGGTACCGTATGCATAGGGAAGGGGTGCACAATCTTTTCCTCCTGTCTGTTCTCCGCTCCTGCTTGCGTCTGTAGAGGGAGAGGGGGGTTGGCCCGGTATTAAAGGGGTTGCACCCCATATGGTAGTATCTTATGATATCTGGGACGCCAAGTCCTCCTCTCCCCCTTGAGGCCAAGAGAACTGTCCTGGTAATTCTGGGTTTCTTACCCTGCCAAATAAAGTGGAAGATTTGTTTTTGAATGTTCTTTAATTCTGAGCCAGGGATGTGGACCGGAAGAGTCTGGAAGTAATATAATAATCTAGGGAGTATATTCATTTTGACCGAGATCATCGTCCCGATCCATGATATCTGATATCCTCCCCATTTATCTAGATCCTGTTTGATTTTCCGGAACAGGGCCGGGTAATTTTGTTGATATAGGGATTGGTAGGTCCTCGCTATCTTAACACCCAAATATTTGATACTCGAGGAGCTCCATCGATAATTAAAGTTTAGTTTGAGGAGTTTCACCTCTGGCTCTGGCAGGCTTAAATTTAGGGCTTCCGATTTGTCGTTGTTAATTTTATACCCCGATATAATTCCAAAATCTTGAAGTTCTTTTTGGAGGTTGGGTAGGGAGGTTTGGGGCTGTGTAAGGGTTAGGATGACATCATCTGCGAATAGTGATATTTTGTGCTGCCTGTGTCCAATTTCTATTCCTTTGATGTCTCTATTGGCTCTTATTGCTGATGCTAAGGGTTCTATGGTTAGTGCAAAGAGGAGAGGGGATAGAGGGCATCCCTGTCGAGTTCCATTCGTGATCTCGAATCTCTGGTTACTGCCCCCTGGCAATTTTACTGTTGCTGACGGGTTTTGGTATAATCTGCCTGTGTTCACCTTTTTAAGGAATAAATATATTTTATTATATCTAAGCCTCGTTCAGTTCAACCCAGATATTTGGTGTTCGTTATATCTTGTCATAAGTTACCGTGACAAGCATATAATTAACTGGTGGCAGCGGCGGGATTGAACTGAACCTGTATTACAGTGTACTGCGGGACCCTGTAATATAGTGGGAACTCGAAGGGAATTGCGAGTTCCTGGGACTAAAGATATTGAACACACAGTAGTGCAACAGTTAACACAAGTTGTAACACCACCTCACTGCTGCGACCGTGAACCATGAGCGAGGCTGAAGGCTCATCCAACATGAGGACCCGAGCTCAGCTGAAAGACAAGTGCCGTGAATATGGACTGCCCTATGAGAACCAGGAGGTCGCAGACATGGTTGACGCAATCAGTGACTATGAAGCCCGGCTTGCAGAGCCTCAGGATACGGCTCAGCTTGCCCTTATACAGCCACCCGGAGGTCAGGGAAGTAATCAGTGCCGGGGCGGCAGAATCCCGGCGAGGGAACGAGTGCACCTCCCCGGAGCAGTGCAACAGGAGGGGTACTTGTTGCTGCGGCTACCAGTCCGTTCACCCCTGAAATGTTTGCACTGATTACAGCGTGGGGAGACAGAGGGACACCAGAGGAGCGGCTGCAGTTTATCACTATGGCAGTGAACAGACCCGCTTATTGCCCTCCTGTCCAACCCAACAAAGATGAACTCAAACTGGATCAGCACAGTCTCACCAAGTTCGTGGAGGTACTGATCAGATCGACAGTTTTTTAAAGAACTTCGAAACACAGTGCCGGCAGGTACAAAGTGCTTCCCCAGCATCGGGTTGCATGATTGGACCCCTTACTGTCCGGCTTGACTAAGCAGACGATTATGGCGCTTCCAGATGAGTATGCTGATGACTATGACCACCTGAAAGAACTGTTATTGTTTCAGTACGGTTTTACCCCTGAAGCCTACCGGTGTAAATTCCGTCAGGAAGAGAGGCAGCCCCGTGAGTCCTATGTTACCTACGTGTCCCGCATGGCTTTGTACGGGATACGCTGGGTGGAGGGCTATGAGGCACGGACTTACCAACGCCTGCTGGACCTCATCTTTCAGGAGCAGCTCATGCAGCAGTGCCCGCCGGCGGTGAGGGCTTGGGTGTACGACAAGAAGCCCAAGACTAACCAGGAGGCGGCGAGGCTTGCAGACGACTATTTGGCCAGCCGAGCCCTGATGCCCGCCAAAGCAGTAGCCAAGCGGCGGTGGCGGCGGCACCGGTCAGAAAGTCTGCCAATACCCCCAATGGACTCAGAGGCCGCCTGCAGGCAGCAATCCACCGAAGGCGGGGGAGCTTCGGCACAAGCGCCGGTGCTACAACTGCAACCGCCCTGGTCACATCAGACCAGATTGCCCGGAACCCCTGCATTCCGGCGGATCCCATCAGGGGCAACGCACCCCAGCTGCGAAGCCGGTAGCCCACGTGCGGGTGGCTTCCACCAAAGACTCCGCACCGGTCATGGAACCAACTCCCAGCGAGACGTCCCATGCAACGCCTGCCCCGGTTTCATCGGTGCCTACAGCCAGGAGCGGAGGACATCTCAGCGCGGACCTGCAGCAGACGGATGGCCGGAGCAGACATCTCACCCCGGTCACAGTTGGTGACCGGCAAGCAGTCGGCTTGCTGGATTCAGGAGCTGCAGTGACCCTGGTCTGACCTAATATGGTCTGGCCAGAGGAATTGCTCCCAGGCCCTGGGATACAGATCACTGTGGCCGACGGAGAGCCACGTTTCCTTCAAGTGGCCAGAATCTTTTTGGATTGGGGGGGGGGGAGGCAGGGTGCGCGGGAGGTGGGGGTTTTACCTGGTTTGGATGCTGAAGTTATTCTTGGCAACGATCTGGGTCCGATGGCCTACACCTACGACCGAGTGCCCAAACCCGCTGCAGTGGCGGCGGTTACACGGAGCCAGACAGCGGCAATGGCGGCGGCGCCAGTCCCCCAGCCTTTTGGACCAACGTTAGCGGGGGGTGCATAGGAGCCCGGGGAGGTAAGCCAGGATCAGTTGCAACCACAATGTGACTTACTGTTTCCCCTCACCCTTCCCCATTCTCCGGACAATGACATGACTGGGGGGTGGCCAGAATTAGGAGCCCAGTTTAGGGAGGCAGTGAAGACAGACCCTACCCTGGCCGGCGTGAGACTTCGGGCATCCGAATCTCAGGCAGGGGAAGGCACTGAGCACTGCCTATTGCATAACGGACTCCTGTATAGAGAAGGGAACCCAGAGATAGAGAAGGGATTGACCGGTAAACAACAGTTAGTAGTGCCCCAGGGGTACCGACAGCAACTGTTATGGGTAGCTCACTCTATTCCGTTAGCGGGACATCAGGGGGTCAACAGAACGCGAGCCCAGTTATTACAGCGTTACTACCGGCCGGGGGCATCTCGAGATGTGGCAATTTCTGCCGCTCTTGTGATGCCTGCCAGCGAGTGGGTAAGGCGGGCGATCGTGTGAAGGCACCCCTGAAACCCCTACCGATAATAGGGGAACCCTTCCAGAAAGTAGCGATGGATCTTGTAGGACCCCTTATGATTCCTAGCAGGTCAGGGAAGTGCTACATCCTCAAGGTGGTGGATTTTGCCACCCGGTACCCTGAGGCAGTAGCGCTTGGCACCATAGATGCCAAGACAGTGGCAGCAGCTTTGCTGAACATTTTTTCTAGGGTAGGTTTCCCTAGTGATGTCCTAACCGATCAGGGGTCACAGTTCATGAGTGAACTGTTACATTGTCTCTGGGATGCATGCGGTGTACAGCACTGGCGCACTACCCCTTACCATGCCCAGACAAACGGATTATGTGAGATGTTAAACGGTACCCTGAAGCAGATGCTTCGGACCTTTATAGAGGCGGACGGGAAAGACTGGGAGATTCATTTACAGCACTTGCTGTTTGCCTACCGAGAGGTACCGCAGGAATCTACAGGCTTCTCCCCCTTCGAGCTACTATATGGCCGCAGGGTACGTGGACCTCTGGACCTATTCCATGAGGGATGGGAAGTGGAGGCTACTGCTACTGATGCCTCAGTGATCCAGTATGTAGTAGATCTCTGAGACCGGCTAGAGATGTTCATGGGGGTGGCCCAGGACCACCTCAGGGCCGCTCAGACCAAGCAAAAGCAATGGTATGACCAGAATGCCCGTAGCAGGGAATTCATCCCAGGACAGCAGGTGCTGGTTCTCAAACCCACTCGGGAGAACAAGTTGATGGCTGCCTCGTCGGGACCGTACCCGGTTATCCGAAAGGTGAATGAGTACAACTACGTTGTACAGGTAGAGCCTGAGAGGCATAAGACATATCACGTCAATATGCTGAAAGAATACAGAGCACCGAGTATGGGAGCAGTAATGGTCATTTGTAGCCCACTGCTGGGGGATTCGGCGAGCAATGCTCTGCCTGATCTCCTAGGGGAGGCTAGGCAGGGAAACACTGTGGAGCAGGTAGAGATAGGGGCACAGTTGAGTGCTAGGCAGCAGGTAGAAGCCAGGGACATGCTAGCTAAGTTTAGGGCCCTCTTCACTGACATGCCAGGGACCACACATCTCACAAAACACCCAGTGCACACAGGGGATCTGCAGCCTCTGCATAAGCACGCTTATAGAGTGTCAGCAGAGGTCAAGACCAGTATGGAGAGGGAGATAGGGGAGATGCTGACCCTAGGGGTAATTACTCCGTCCCAGAGTCCTTGGGCAAGCCAAGAAGTTCAAGTCCCTAAGAAGGACAAGACCACCCGGTTTTGTGTGGACTACCGCTTGCTCAACGCTGGGACGGTGTCAGATACCTACCCCATGCCTCGCATGGATGAGTTACTGGATGAACTCGCGGAGGCAAAGTATCTGACCACTATGGATTTGAACAAAGGCTATTGGCAAATCCCACTGACCCTGGAGGCTAGGGAGAAGTCAGCATTCATCACTCCAAGTGGCCTCTATAAGTTTTTGGTGATGCCATTTGGGATGAAGAATGCCCCGGCTACTTTCCAACGCCTGGTCAATCGGTTACTGGAAGGGATGCAGAGCTATGCCAGGGCTTACTTAGATGACATCGCTATCTTCAGTAATTCCGGGGGCTCCCACTTAGGACATGTAGCTGCGGTGCTGGATAGGATCAGGGAGGCTGGGCTTACCTGGAAACCCACTAAGTGTATGGTAGGGATGGCAGAGGTTCTGTACTTAGGGCACAGGGTGTGTGGAGGGTACCTCAAACCAGAGCCAGCTAAGGTAGAAGCCATAGTTCAGTGGCCTGTTCCAAAAACCAAGAAACAGGTCATGGCATTTTTGGGCACCACAGGGTACTATAGGAAGTTTGTCCCCCAGTACAGCGCCATGGCCAAACCCCTGACTGATTTGACTAAGAAGCAACTGCCTGTGCTTATCACCTGGACTCCTGCCTGTGAAACTGCTTTCCAGGCACTGAAAACTGCGCTTGCTGGGGTCCCCATACTGGCTGCCCCGGACTATACCAAACATTTCCTTATACAGACTGATCCCTCAGACTATGGCATTGGGGCTGTGTTGAGCCAAGTGGGAGACGACGGCAGAGAGCCCCCTGTGGTGTACCTCAGATGAAAACTACTCCCCAGAGAGGTGGCCTATGCCACCATTGAAAAAGAGTGCTTGGCCATTGTGTGGGCACTCAAAAAACTCCAGCCCTATGTGTATGGAAGGGCTTTCACGGACCTCACAGACCGCAACCCCCTGAGTTGGCTGCAGAGGGCATCAGCAGAGAATGCCAAGTTGTTAAGGTGGAGCTTGGCCTTGCAAGAGTTTGAGTTTACTATTTAGCACAAAAAGGGTGGTGAAAACAGCAATGCTGATGGACTTTCACGTCAGGACTATCCCTCTGAGACTGAGTTCGTTAAGGATGCCAGCAGTGCCCCACTAACCGTTAGGGCCAGTGGGCCACAGGTCACCCATTAAGAAGGGGGGTGTAGGGGGAGAGGGGGGTTGGCCTGGTATTAAAGGGGTTGCACCCCATATGGCCACCCCCTGACCTCACCAGGGAGGCAAGGGGTTAACTGGACTGCGGTCCAGGAATGTGGCTTATACCTTGTCATGTCAGGAAAATGTATGTTCCCCTGTTCCCATGTTTCATTATAATCCTGTATTTTAAAAATGTTTTAAAGTGCATTTCTGTATCTCCGGTTCTGGAGGTCGCAGAGAATTAAAATTTGGCCAATATGTAGAGTCACTGTAGGCATTAAAAACTGGCAAATGTCGACCCACTGGGCCCACCAGGACGGAACTTATTAATATGTGAAGATATTAAAGTGTATATGGTATTTTGGATCTGCTCTGAAAATGCAGACTCCATCTGCTATGCTAATAGGTCAGGAAGGGCAGCCTGGTGATTTAGCATAAGCCCTGTGATCAAAAGTTAACTGCCCTGATTGGTTACACTAGGAACCAAGTACTGATCAAAAGACTCTGCCACTCTAACTGTTTACCTGAGGGCGGAGAAGCATCAAACTGGAGTTGTTTGTAAGTGTTATATCTACACCTACAAACAATGAAGATCCTGCCAGATACTTCATCTGATAGACTGGTCATCACCCCTCGTTTAATTATGGGGATACAGAAATAAGACCCTCAGAGTCCCAGTATGCATGGGCTAACTAGCTGGGGGGCATGTGTTAAACTGTGTTTCCACGTTAGGGATTGGATACAGTAAATTGTTCACCAATAGTCTGTATTCAATGTTAAGAATAGGGTTACAAAGGTATATAAACTGTGTCAACCCTACAGTTTTGGTTGTTCTTCAGATTTCACCTTGAATGTCACAGGATTGCTGGAGAATTGCTAGCTGATACTTCTCCATTCCCCAACCCTAAGTAAGTGTTACCTTCTTGTCTGTTAATTGTACTATATTGCTGTGTTCACCTTTTTAAGGAATAAATATATTTTATTGTATCTAAGCCTCGTTCAGTTCAACCCAGATATTTGGTGTTCGTTATATCTTGTCATAAGTTACCGTGACAGCGTCCCCGTCCCCCTGCTCGGCTCCGGTATCAAATTATGCCGCGGGGTCATGTGATGTTATGTTGCCATGGAAAAGTAACATTACGTGACCCTGCGGCGTAATTTGACACCAGGTTACCATGCATCGCTGGAAGCCAAGGTAAGTTAGTTATAGAGGCCTCGTGCGGTCCCCCGGCATTTAATTTAAATGCCTTGGGGAAGAATGCGTGACCACTGTAACTGCTACGCCCCACCCAGAAAATCTCGTGCCCCTCCAGCCACACCTCTTTTATAGGGTGACTATATTTGTCCCAGCAAAAAACGGGACAAATGTTATGCATGCGTGAACGGCGAGCGCTGACTGCACATGCGTGAAGAGCGCTTGCCGACTGCGCATGCGTGATTGCGTATGGTGGTCGCTCATGCGCGATCAGAGCATGCCAGTTGTGCATGCACATAAGTGACTGGCAAACAGCAATTGTGCATGGACACGAGCAGCCGTCAAGTGCCGATAGCACATGTGCGGCCAACGGGAAAGAAAACCGGGAGAGCACACCAAAAAGTTGGGACAGAGGCCTAAAAACAGGGACATCTGGTAACCCTACGTAAGTAGTACATGGAGATTCTCTTATACTGTTCAAGAAGATCCTTTGGTCCAGGTAAATAAAATTAAAAAAATACAAGTGGGTGTGTAGTTCTGCTTTGAAATCCCCCTTGGCTGTCAGAGGGACTTGCAATGCATTTTAGAGCAATGATTGCTGCCCCCTCTGGAACCCAGATAGGGTATAACTGGGTTTATCGGTACATGCATGATGGTAGATACCGGTCACAGTCCCTGATGCAGTAGCCAGACATAAGGTCTTTACTATCTTTCTCTTTGAAAATACATTACCCACTAATGGGGCAAGGCCTCAGCCTGCTCCCACTGGGGTGAGGCTCTCTTCTGTGTCTGCACACTCCGAAGTCTATCCCAGAACAACGACTCCCACTAACCTTACATGTAACACAGGTCCCCCCAATCGCAGATAGGGACCATGTGTGGGAATCTACATGTATTACCGTGTCTGGTGCAATACCTGTTAGGCTCACAAAAGGCCTGAGCCTCTGCTGATGGGAACCTGGGGTGTATCCTGGAACGATGCTCGTAGTGCCTCCACCTGTGCAGGATTCTAGTGTGTAGAATAACCCCTGACACAGGACCCACATACAGTAACCAATACACAAGGTTATGGGTAAAACCGTTTACTATATGCAGAACAAATATAACAATAGTGTCATTCTATAACACTAAGCCTGCAGGGCCATAACCCCACACCTTATTCCCCATCACCGTGTCCCAAGAGTCCCACACCCACCCAAGTGTGAGACAGCGTTGCCCACTAATTTGAGTTGATGGTTGGTGCACATGTGGTGGTGAGGTACGTACC